>NC_056733.1:710760936-710800219 GCF_019279795.1 Protopterus annectens | reverse complement strand
ATTTAGAACTTTTATTATTGGTAAGAATTCTTTTCTTTTGGAAACTACTTTAACAGAATAGTCATTATCAAATCTGATTAAAGCATTATTATACTTGATGGGTGAATTTGCCCAGTCATTTCTTAAGATAAGATCTTTGTCCTGTATAGAGAAAAGTTTCACAATTATGGATCTCTGCTTATTTTTGACTGAAGAAGTATTTCCAGAGGCTGTTAATGTCTTGTGTGCTCATTTTATGCCATATGAAAGGGCTTCAGGTAATTTCACTATGTTTAGTATCCAGGTGGTGAGAAAGTTTATTATGTTATCTCCTTCTGCTTTTTCTGGTAAACTATATATTCGGATGCTGTTTCTTCTTGTTCGGTTTTCCATATCATCAAGGTTTTCTAATATGTATGTATTTTGTTGTAACAAAAATTATGTTTGTTGTTCTTCTGTTAGAAGTCTAGAGTCAATGTTCTATAAGTGAAATTTGCCCTTTCTATTGAATAAACATTTCCTGAAGTTGTTCAAGTTGTTGAGAGCACTCTTCTTTGAAAGTATCTATTTTGTTATCCAGCTTAATTGTAAGTTCCTGTATCTTTGAAATAAGAGAATGCAGTTCCTTTTTGATGGAAGAGTCCTGAGTTGAGTTCTTGAGATGACTCATGATGTATTGCTGATTGTGGTGTTGTCTTTCCAGTGGTTAATTTGACAGGAATTATCCAAAAATAAATAGTAAAATTTCTTCTGTAGATGCTCCAAAGTCTTAAGAATTAGTTAATGTAGAAATTTCCTCAAATTGTTCCTTATTTCATAAAATTCCTGTCAGGAATAGTAATGAGGTAAGAGAGCTGAGAGAAAGTGCTGCTAACTGATTACCATCTTGGCCACGCCCCCTCGTCATGTGCTTTTCTGATACCAAATATGGACTTTCACTGTTCTCTACAGGCATTGTACCATCCATAGCCACTCCACCCAGGTAAGTGGATATCTTCATTCTTGCTCTGTGAAATTAGTGAGGTGTCAGATGTTTTCACATACATTTTTCTCCATTAACCCTTTTTCTACGTATCTGACATGTGCCGTGTCTGTATTTGCACTATACCCACATCCTGCCTCCTCTACAAGCCCATCCATCGATCTTGAGGAAGGATGTATGTACCTCATTCAGATGATACAGTCACTGACACATAGTGCACTGCATGGGGGTCAATGCTGTCATGTCATGGAGGGGTAAGTTCTGTGCCTCAGAGTATAGCCTCTGGAGGAGGGATAGTTTGCCAATCCAGTCTGATGATGTTGGGCATCAGATCTTGGTCATGATGATGACCTTGAGCTGCTGTCCCCTGTTGAGTCAGAGAGTGGTGGTTACTCTACCCCACAACGGAGTGATAACTGTCCATAGGACTACATATGGCTGATATGTGTGGATGTATGTCTGATGGTGTAGACCTGCTCTCACAGACACATGAATGTTCATAGCAATGTCATGGTAGTACTCATGTGCCTTTCTCATACCACTGATCGTGTAGTGCACCATCACCATGTGTTACAAAAGGCTCAGGTGCAAAGATACGGGGAGGCCAAGGCAGTATTTGCTGCACAGCATGATAGTGTAGTAATTGTCGAATGCCCTGCTGTTTGTTATAGTAGTGCTGGAGTACTGTCATGAAACAAACTGGGTGTTTTGTGCCTTGATACTCATAAGCAGATTACCTGCAGTGGAGAGAGGCAGACCACCTCTCACAAAATCCACACATGATTCTCATCCATCAAAGTCTGTGCTGCAGTATGCATGCACACTAGCTGTTAGTTGCCATGTTCAAACTCATCAGTCGCATTCTGACATAGTACTTGCAATACTGCTCAGACCCACACTGTGTCCCAGAATGGTAATGTCATCACATCCAGCTCAGTGGTCCAGCACTGTGGATATAGTGTTTAAGGACATGACAGGGGCAGCCAGGACCACAATGTGAGCCATTAGAATGGGTGCCCTTGATTGCATTACTGTAACACTGACATTTACTCCATGTGTGATGTTTCACCCTGCCTATTGGAAATAAAGACTGACCATTACCCACTACACATGTTAGTGGTGTATGACATGTTTAATGCCACAGGCTTATTTTTGGTGTAGGCCTGACAAGATAGACTGCCTACATGTTGTGTCATGGTGTATATTTATGTCCTTGTTCTCTCTTTTGTACTATATTACAGTTATAATAATGTGCCTTGCTGTTACAGATGCCTTCATTTGACCTGCTCTTCCTAGTGGTTATACACCAACTATGTTTTCATAGGTTCATAGGTTCATAGGTAGGTACTAGGCTATCTGCCCGAGGGCATTTATAAGCCTAGCTAGAGTGTGTCGGCTTTCACTGCCCCATTGATTAATTAACTGATCCTCTGTCAAGCAGAGCCAATGAAGTGATCCCAGGGGTGTATTTTCTGGTACCCATCCACTCGTCAAGGTTTCTCTTGAAGAGTGTTAGTAAGGAGCTCTGCCTAATGTAGTTTGGAATTTTGTTCCAAAGCATGGGGAGTCTCTGTGACAGGAATCTATCCCTCCAGCATGTTCTATTTATTGTTGTGGCAAGGTTTAGCTCACTAGAGTGCATGACTCGCAGTGACTTGGATTTCTTTAGGTAGAGCATGTCCATCAATTCTGAGTTGGACATGGCTTTGTAAGTCAGGCAGAGATCACCTCTGAGTAAGCGATATGTCACTGAGTACAGCCGGAGTTTTTTCAGTCTGGCTGCATAGGACATATGTTTGAGGCCAGTAATCCTCTTGGTGAGGTACTTTTGTGGTCTTTCCAGCTGTTGGAAGTGTCTTATGAGGTACATCCCAAATGGGGCATTGTACTCTATGATGGGTCTGATGAGTGACGAGTAGAGGGGCACTATAACCTCTTTATTTCTAGATGCGAACCCTTTAGTAATTAGATGGGCCACATAAAAGGATTTCCTAACTACTTTGGCAATATGATTGTCAAAGGAGAGATTACTATCTACCTGGGTCCTCAGATCTCTTATTACCTCTTCTGTATTAAGGGGGCTGCCACCTATGTGGCAATTCGTGGGTGTTTTGTTTTTCCCAAACGGGATGACTATACATTTTTTAGCATTTAGCTTGAGGCCATGACTTGGACACTAGGCGTCCGTCTCAGTAAGGCCCTTTTGGAGGATGTCCGTGTCAGCCAGAGAGTCAGTTATGGCTCCCAGTTTGCAGTCATTGGAGAACTTGGTTAGCCATAGTCCTCCTGTGTTTGTCTATATTTCTGAGAAGTATATGCCAAACAGTAGGGGTCCCAGGACCGAGCCTTGTGAGATACCACTTGTAACTGGTTTAGAGTCTGACCTGGAGCCTGCTATTCTTATCATGTGAGTTCTGTCTGTAAGCCATTTGGCAACCTATCTTGTGATGTAGGGATTTATGTTCAGGCTGGTGAGTTTTTCTGTAATACCCGAGTGGGGAATGGTGTCGAAAGCCTTGGCAAGGTCAACTTTTCAACTTATCATACAGCCTCTCAGCTACTGCATTTGGTTTCTTCACATAACTTTCTATTGTTGCCTGCCATTATTGCATGCGCAGGTATACATCAGATGGCATACCAGTG
The DNA here is from genome assembly GCF_019279795.1 of Protopterus annectens. NCBI lineage: Eukaryota > Metazoa > Chordata > Ceratodontiformes > Protopteridae > Protopterus > Protopterus annectens. The sequence goes on along the minus strand of NC_056733.1, from coordinate 710,796,615 downwards.
TTACGTGTTGCACTTAATTATGATATTGTCACACCTCCACTTCAACATACCATACACCTGTGTTGCCCTTTTTTACCTTTATTATATTCCTCATGGCATATAATGGTTATGTGTGCCTTACCATATAGACCTGCTTACACACACACACCTCCTTAAGTATAGTGACTTTAATAACACTGCTGAGTGTCCCATGGCTGGTGCGTTGCTAATACATGTGCATTATTTGTTATAGCCGGGACAGTCCTGTCCTGTACTACCTGTATGTACCCTGTCAGATATGCGGCTTTGTTGACATACCTTACCCTAGTGTTAGTACTGCACCTACTGTATGCTGTATAGCCTTGTGTTAATACTGCACCTACTGTATGCTGTATAGCCTAGTGTTAGTACTGCACCTACTGTATGCTGTATAGCCTAGTGTTAGTACTGCACCTACTGTATGCTGTATAGCCTTGTGTTAGTACTGCACCTACTGTATGCTGTATAGCCTTGTGTTAGTACTGCACCTACTGTATGCTGTATAGCCTTGTGTTAGTACTGCACCTACTGTATGCTGTATAGCCTTGTGTTAGTACTGCACCTACTGTATGCTGTATAGCCTTGTGTTAATACTGCACCTACTGTATGCTGTATAGCCTTGTGTTAGTACTGCACCTACTGTATGCTGTATAGCCTTGTGTTAGTACTGCACCTACTGTATGCTGTATAGCCTTGTGTTAATACTGCACCTACTGTATGCTGTATAGCCTTGTGTTAGTACTGCACCTACTGTATGCTGTATAGCCTTGTGTTAGTACTGCACCTACTGTATGCTGTATAGCCTTGTGTTAATACTGCACCTACTGTATGCTGTATAGCCTTGTGTTAGTACTGCACCTACTGTATGCTGTATAGCCTTGTGTTAGTACTGCACCTACTGTATGCTGTATAGCCTTGTGTTAGTACTGCACCTACTGTATGCTGTATAGCCTTGTGTTAATACTGCACCTACTGTATGCTGTATAGCCTTGTGTTAATACTGCACCTACTGTATGCTGTATAGCCTTGTGTTAGTACTGCACCTACTGTATGCTGTATAGCCTTGTGTTAATACTGCACCTACTGTATGCTGTATAGCCTTGTGTTAATACTGCACCTACTGTATGCTGTATAGCCTTGTGTTAATACTGCACCTACTGTATGCTGTATAGCCTTGTGTTAATACTGCACCTACTGTATGCTGTATAGCCTTGTGTTAGTACTGCACCTACTGTATGCTGTATAGCCTTGTGTTAGTACTGCACCTACTGTATGCTGTATAGCCTTGTGTCCTACAGTGTAACACACTCCTATGACATGTGCATGCTGCATCTCAGTATTATCATACAGCTCCCCCCCAGTGTGAAGTTCCATCAGTTATGGTACATCCCCCCTCTGCATACTCCAATAGCCATTGTCATAAACACATTTATGCTGCTAGATACACACACTCATTACATGTATGCTGACAGAATCCCTGGCCATCCACACTTGCTGTTTGGTGCAGCTCAGGTGCATCATACACATACAGGTATCGCTGCTAGTGGCAGTGTACTATGCCAATAATAGTCTAGCGATAATTGTTATTCTATACCCATAAAGATTTATTTGTTTCTTTTGTGTACATATGTATATAATAATTTACATATCAAAATGCTCTTATGGTATGTTTGTTCCATCTGGACACCTACTGACCTTTTTCATGTAGTTGTCAGCTGTGATGCTGTAATCCAGCAACCCCCATTTCTCTGTGTACTTGGGTAAGTTTGCTTTGTCGTGACTTAAAGTTCTGAACCAGATGCTGCTGTGTCCCTTGAGCTACTATAAATACATATATATATATATATATATATATATATATATATATATATATATATATATATATATATATATATATATATAGATAATATATATATATATATATATATATATATATATATATATATATATATAAATATAAATATATATATATATGTATATATATAGTTTATGTCACCCACGCCAAGTAGTTCTTACTTTTGTGTCTTTCTAATCATCCTGTGACAGCTCTGATAGCTCCACATCAGACATCTTGGGTTCTTGGGGTAGGTCACTCACAGCTAGATCTGGCAGGGGCTGTGTTCTGCTGTTAACATGTTGTGCAACATGGGTCAAACATTGCATTTTTCAGCGTGTAATGCAGTGTATCTCTGGATGTGTCCACATATCTGAATCATGTTTTCAGCATGCCAAACATCCATTTCATGGTGTTCCACATAATGGTGTTCACTCTGATAAATGTGTCCTCAACAGGTGTAGATAGAGGTCTGAATGGTGCCATGAGCCAAGGTTCCAGTAGATAACCCCAGTCACCTGTTTTTAAAGGAATATACACAATTAATCTCCTTGCTTAACATGAACAGGTCTTGGTTCAGATTACATTATAGCTGTAAAAACCTCTCTGGAATGTCAGTCTGTTAGAAAGTTGACCTCAGCTCACTTTTCCTCCGGATCATTGTACAATGTGCACTACCAGGGTGTGTTGCCATGTTATTAATAATGAGGCCATCTGCTGAGCATATTACCTGACAAATGATCATTGACCACCCCTTTCTATTGATGTACCATTCTGAATTATTAGATGTTGGTACTTTTATTGTTACATGGGGGCACTCAGTTGTAACAAGAACAAAGGGAAAATGATGCTGATATAGAACCATTTTGTGTCAGTTCTGTACTCCAACTTACTTTTGGAATCTGCTCCATATTGTTCTTTTAGGAAAAAAACAGATTCCTAGTACTTTATAATAATTGCTAATCTATGGTGTGAGGTCAGACATGAGAAAAGCATGAAAAGGGACTTTATAGATTAGAAATACATCATTTCAAGTTAAATAAGAGAATCCAAAATAAGAATGACAATCCTGAAATACTACAGTTGTATTGCAACATCAGGAAAAAATGAAGTCTAGTAACAAAAAGTCAGAATGATTGTGCAAATTCCAAATGTAAAGTCAAGTAAGTATTACTGAGGTTTGTAAGAATGGTATGATATACTGAAACGCTTGTACTTAACAAATCTAAAATAAATATATCTCTAAAAAAGTTATAAGAGCAAGATATAACCAAGGGCTTGAGCTATAAACAAAGAATGTGCTAAAATACTTTTAAAATATTAAATAAACTAGTTAAAGAAGCACTGACATTAAAACATTATTGTATATATAATCTTGTTGTGTGGCACATGGATCCAGTCAGAATTGTTTAGGAGTTATGCACCCACTAGTGAATATACCTGTTACCTAGTGGTTAAGAACATTTAGAGATCCAGAAAAAAGATTTACTTATAATGAAATTGATCTATTAGTAATGATACACGGATGTGGAAAAAATCCTCAAATATATCTATTGTAAAGAAATTCAGATAAAGAGAATACCATAAACACATGAAAACATATTCAGAAAGTCTTTGTGAAAGGCATCACCAGAATTGAAAAGGCTGTTAATTTACAAAAGTCCAATCTGAAAGTGTAATACAGATTGGGTAAGGAATTCTACACAGTGAAACACGAATAGTTTGTGAGCTCATGGGTTCACAGGTTCCTAGGAAAGTAGTAGAAAATTAGTCTGCAGATCATTAAAAGCAAAGACGACCGCCCCCCAAAAATCCCATATTCAAAAGTTTCATCCATTCCCAAGGAGGGCAATATAAGCTAGATCTGGGGAGAATTTGAGGCTGTCCATCTACCCATCTGATCATCTACATTTTCTTTGAAGTTAACAAGAATGCTATTCTGCCTGACATGCAGTGTATTTGTTCCAGAGGTTTGGGATACACTAGGATATGAATCTGTCATTCCAACATGTCTTATTTATCTGCTGATGAAGATTTAGTTACTATAACCTGGTATTTGAGGAACTATTTGCTCTGTGAAAGAACAGAAGGTCAAGGAAGGTTGGATCTTTCATAGCTCAGAAGGCTACACACAGATTCTCATGGATGAGTCTATAAAAAAACTGAGTACACACAGTCTGTCCTAACAGGTAAGATTTTTGAAGCTGCTGGTATTTTTACTTAAAAACCTTAGAGATCTCTCAAATTGTGCAGTATGCTTAGAAAACTACATGTCAAAAAGGGTATTATCTTCAATCATGGATCAGATGAGATACGAGTAAAGGGGAATTAGAACTTCTCTGGATCTGGAGACGGCACCTTTGAAGATTATATGAGCCAGAGAAATAGTCTTTCTAACGACTAAGGTAACATTCTGCTTAGAAGGTAAGAAAATATCAGCAAGAGTGCCTTGATCTCTTAGTTCATCTTTGAGCTCATATAGGACGCAGCCTAGGACACCATCCGGCCCCATTGATGCTGTGCTTTTGGATTTGTAGAGGGCTGTTTTAACCTGAGGGTCTGTGATTTCAGGGAATCTACATTCTTCTGGTATGGTTATGGGCCCTTTTGGGGGTCAGGGGGGTGATGTTTGTGCTGAACCTGTCTGCCAGGATGTTGGCGATATCGGTCGGTTCAGTGCATTTTGTGCCATTCTGCACTAACTACGAGCAGATCTGAGAATTGCCACTTAGATTCTTGACATAGCTAAAGAATCACTTGTGGTTATCTTTGGAGTACTTGGCAATTTTTCTTTCAAAGCTCACCTTGGATGATTTTATAAGGGATCGTAGTTTCTTGCTGATACTGATCAGGGATGTCTTCCTTTCTTGGGATTTTACACTTTTCTGTACTAGTTTCCTCCTTCTATTGTATAGCTTGTTTATGGCAGGAGTCCACCAGACTGGTTTCCTTTTCTTGGAGGAGTGAATCTTGGTTTTGCTTGGGATGGCATGATCCATGCATTTTTGTAGGTGCCTACAGAATGCATCAGTAAAAGATTTTGCAGCTTGGACAGCATTATCCTTCAGCATGGGGGCTTTAAAACTTTCCACCTCAGGCTTAAATAACGTGAAGTTTGCTTTTGAAAAGTTTTTCACAGTGGTTTTCTTGTCTGGGGGTGGGGGTGGAATGTGGATATCCAAAGTGATTTGTTTATGGTCATATCTAACCAGCGAGGGGTTGACCTCCGGTGTGGATCACCAGTCGCTCATGTTGGTGATGACCAGATCCAATATGTTGTCACCTCTGGTGGGAGTGTTGACCAGTTGAACCAGGGCATTTGAGTTTATAAATTCTAGGAAATGTTGGGCAAGGGAGTTAGTACTTCAGTAGTTTTTCCAGTTAATGTTTGGGTAATTGAAATCACTCAATATTAGGGTGTTTGGTAGGACCTTTATGTTTCCCAGTGTTTCCAGAAATGCGGAATGGGGGTCCTGGAACATGGTGGGTGATCTGTAGCAAGCTACAATTTGAATTGCAGTTTTGCCCATTGTTAGCTGCACGTGGATGATCTCTGAAGCATCGTGCTGTGCCACTAACCTGGAGGTGTGGGTATTCTTGATGAATATGAATACACCCCCACCTTTTGTATTTCAGTTTGGGTTCTGTGGCTGAAATGTATGGTATGAGTTGTAGCCTGGTAGTGCTGGGGTGCTCTCTGGATCCTTAAACCAGGTTTCTGTTACTGCACATATATCAGTTTTCTCCATACTGAGGAGTGCCTCGAGTGCATGCATTTTGAGATTTAGACTTCAGGCATTGAATAGTATTACCCTCAGTTTTTTGTTACTTCTGCTATTTACAGCGGTGGGTTTGTCTTTTGAGCCTTGCCTAAAAAAGGCACTATGGGGGTGGCAAGAGCCTTGGCCAGTATTCTAAAGCCGAAAGGTGACAGGTGCAAGCTGTCTCTAGCGAAGCAGCGTGGCTTGTTGAGCATGTCATCCCAGGTGGACAGACACTGGATCTCCTTTGAATGACACCAGAAACTTAGGCAATTGTTGAAATCGAGAATGTTTTCTTTATGAACAAAAGGAGAAACCAGCACACAACAAATTCGACAGCAAAATAATAAAATCAAGCAGCTTTATTTCCAGATTCTTTATACCATGGTATCATTCTTGGTGAGGCAGGATGCTACTCAGGGTCAGGGTCATACCGGCCTGGGCTACGTGATCAGAGAGCTCTTCCATGTCTCTTTTCTTGTAGTGCAGGAAGGTAAGGCTTTGTCATTCACACCAACATGGACAATGACAGAGTCATATTTGTACTTGTTCTGGAGTGACCTGAGTGCTTGTGTTGTGTGGCGGATCCTGGCACCCGACAGGTAGCTAACAGTAACCTTCTCCTTATTCAGCCTAGTGAGTGGGATGTCAGTGTGCCTGCCTATACAGTGACCTATTACTAATATGTTGGGTATGTTATTTTACCTTAAGGGCTTTGATTGCATGACACATTGGTTTTGTGAAGTATGTGTTTCATGGTTTGTGTTGGGGGTGGAGGTTGCTTGGTTGTTTGCTTTGGAGGTCTTTGTTGGTTTTGTAGATTTTTATTTAGAGCCACCGGGTATGTTTTCATGTATTTATGTGTGTTTTTTGCCGGTGCTTGTTTACTGCATCTATGTGAGACTGGTGGTGTGATGCAAGTATTTCCCTTGTCCTCTTGACTGTCTGATCCAGTCTTGGGTTGAGAGAGCTTAGCCTCCAGTTTGGCTGTATAATTGCATCTCTCACATGTATTAGTGTTTGGTGGTAGGAGGAGAGGGTTGTCTGTGTACATGAGGCAGTTGTAACATTGCCTCAAAATGCCCAGATTCACCAGTTGGACTGGAGAGTACACCTGAAACTTCCCTTTGGACATGCCTGGATAGGTACAGTGAACTGTTTTAGTGGATGGCTGGTAAGGTCGAATAGAGAGCCTTGTCCTTCTGTACAGTACAGGAGGGTCTAGTGCTAGGGTTTATAAGTGCTTGCTATAAGTTTTGAGCAAGTGCCGGGCTGAGAAATGAATGGCTTGAGTGCTTAAGTTGAAAGGTTGTCCAGTTCCAAGGGAAAAATTGAAGAGGAGACTTTGTGGAGCCGGGAATAGTTTTACTCTAACTAAATGGTGCTGCTCGGCGTACAAACTGGGCAAATGAAAGAGATAGAAATTAACCCAAAATGGCCAATAAACTACTAATTTCTGGGGCTGAAACCACTCCTCCAGGGACAGATAGGCTGCTCAAAGCTCCTCTCTCTCACAGGTGAACACAGAAACGTCCTTCTATACAAGTAAGATATGGGAAAACACAGAGATATGTAACACAGTCCTGAATTTAGCACTAACCTGAAAAATGGACTACACTAGCTTAGAAAGCTGGGAAACAAGTATATATATATATATATATATATATATATATATATATATATATATATATATATATATATATATGCATATGTTCATGTCTATGGATCGACAACTTACTATATCGACATCCACTTCACCGACATCTAAAATAATCGACACCGCAAATCACGGACATTTAACAGGTAAGAGATTTAAATTTCGCTAATCATGCCTACCAGACATGCATAACACTGCCATACTTACTAAAACATGGTAGGCATGATTAGCGAAATTTAAATCTCTTACCTGTTAAATGTCCGTGATTTGCGGTGTCGATTATTTTAGATGTCAGTGAAGTGGATGTCGATATAGTTATATATATATATATATATATATATATATATATATATATATATATATATATATCACAGATCGGAGTTGTAGTCAATACCCCTAGTAATAAAGCAGGAAGAAACAAAAATACAGTAAAAGCAGATGAATAAAGTGCAATATATATATATATATATATATATATATATATATATATATATATATATATATATATAGGAAACAATAGAACTGATTTAAACAAGTTACCCAATTAACCAGAAAAATAGCTCAACACTGAGCTCTGTTCCAGCAGTCTTCAATCAGACAAGTTCTAACTGCACACTCCTGCTACTAGGGTGTAGGGGAACCTTCTCCAAAAAGGATGGCATGGATCAGTGCTCAAGTAATACAAACAAAGCTAGATTCAGCAGGCCTGAATCTGGTCTATGCTACAGCAACAAGGTGCACCAATTTCAGAAAGAAACAGTTCAAATAAGCAGGCACAATAAGCCTGTGACCAGAAATTCCCAGCTCAGAAGGCAGAATCCAGCCTCTCCTACCACAAGAGTGCAGACCACAACCCTCTTAATGTAGAATACCTGGCCTGAAGCCCAAGTGCTTAAGCCAGAACTAATACACTTTTAGAAAGCAGACACTGGGCCTTCAATCAGCAATTCCCAGCTTAGAAGGATGTAAGCTACCTGTCCTGCCACACCAGTGCAGATAACAAACGCTACAGTTCCCTACAAAACGGTGTCTACAGGACTGCAATCAGTTTCTCTCAACATTTAAACAGATTGAACTCTACAGTTCCCTACAAAATGGTGTCTACAGGACTGCAATCAGTTTCTCTCAACATTTAAACAGAGTAGGTTACACACAAAAAGCATTTGTTAAGCTTTTACTTACAGTGCTTTGTAATTAAGCAGGTCACCATATTGGTCAGCCATAGGGCTCTTTGTTTCTACTTGAGTGGTTGCCTCTTTCCCCTGTAACTGAAGTAAACTGACTCTTACATTAAGAGCTGTAATACTTACCTTATAGCTTTAGGACACCTTAGGAAACCTTATAAACTGCAATAGCCCCGCTATGTTCACCCTCGCTACGCTCGGGCTCTCTTCGCTCCCCTCCCTGCCCCCAATTACCTCCCACCCACAATACCTCTAAATTTATAGTACTATAGCCACTCCCCCACTTTCTAGATCCTATCTGCTTTCATCTGGGATAATTCCACCCACCCCCATTCTGCTACCTACATTGTAATAGCACCTATTAGCTTTCATCTGGCATTCTCCCATCCCCCTTCCAGTACCTTTACCTCACCACTCTATCTTCTGGTGTTGCATCACCAGGTAAAACAAAGTTCCTTCACTCACTAGCTGAATCACATATAATGATATACGCCTCTTTACTACCCCTCTTGTTCACACCATACCTCCTTACCTTGTATGAAAACTAGTTTCTCACGGGATTTCAGGTCCCAAAAGGCCATACTATCACCCCAGCTGTAAATCCTTCCACATTCAACCATACTTACAGTACCAGATCCTATCCAACATCTTGTTCAGTCTATCAACATCTCAACCCCAGGCACATTAGCTCTAGATCCAAACACTACCACAAACTAATAAACAAATTCCTGAATTTCATAACCAAGTATAGACTCAACCTAATACTTGGTGGTGATATTCACCCCAACCCTGGCCAACTCACTTCAGATACACATACCCCCTCTACTTGTAATCTAAGCTACAAACCTACAATTAATAGGCCAACTAACTCTCTCCTAGTCTGTCATCTCAATATTAGAAGCATTAATAACAAGGTACATGAATTGTATGCACTTCTGGATGCCCACTCCCCTGAGATTCTCTGTTTATCTGAAACCTGGTTAAAACCTAACACTAAAGACAATGAAGTGTTACCACCTGGGTACAACATACACAAGCTGGATTGTGCTTCAAGGAAGGGGGGTGGGGTAGCTGTACTCTATACATCTGAGTTGAATGTCACCATAGATGTAATACAACCTCCTCAGATTAATAACTCGGAGATTCTTGCCACCAAATTGCAGCTTAATAAAGATAAATGCATTAATATCATCTGTATGTACATTCCCACAGGTAACAATATATCTACATTTGAAGATATCCTGCACTGGCTATCATGTCACTACCCCCAAGAAACCCTACTACTTGGAGACTTTAACATAGACTGGGACACCTGTTCCTTAGAATCCCCAACCACCCATATTAACCTGCATGCATTTACACAAATCATATCCACTCCTACCAGGATAGGTAAACCCAACCAAAAAGAAAGTATACTTGACTGGGTACTCATAAACAGTCACCCCCAACTGTACACCTCTGGTACACTCCTTAATGGCCTAAGCGATCACCTTCTCACATATGTAATTAAGCACAAAACCATTAATTCCCAACAACCCTTACTCAGAAAGGTTAGAAACAATAAAAACTTTGACCCTGCCAAATTCCAACAAGAACTAAACTCATGTAATTGGTCTATTCTAAAACACCTCCCCTTAGAGGAAGCAGTAGGATACTTTAACAACAAATTCCTTGAGATCCTTGATTTGCATGTACCTGTTCGTTCAAAGAGAACCAAGGCAAAAACTGCACCATGGCTTTCTATAGAGTCTAAACTCAAAATTACCCTTAGAAACAAAGCATGGGCTTTATGGCGTTCTTCTAAAGACCCTTAAGATCACATTAAATACAGGCAATCAAGGAACGAAACCAAAAAATCAATTTTACAAGACAAAAAACAATACTACTGTAATTTACAGACAGTAAACCAAAATAACCCTCAGAAGTTTTGGGCAGGTTTAAATAATCTACTACATCCTGGACAAACTTCAACCCCAATCCCTGCTACTACTATTGATAAAACCCCTGAAGATGTTTCTGATAGTTTTAACCAATTATTTACTGAGACAGTTCAAGACCTAGCTAGCCAACTACCTCCTAGCTCCCCTGGTCCTGAAAGTAGCACCCCTAGAAACCTACTTATGTTCAGCTTCCAACCAGTCACCACTTCACTTATCCGTACCTTGATCAAAAAATTAAAACCCACTACACTTTCTGCTGATCAACTCCCTGCCGAGTACCTACAAAAATCAACTGATGCTATTGCTTACCCCGTCTCAATACTAATCAATAAAACCATAGTAGAAGCTAAAATTCCCACCATCTGGAAAATATCCTATGTAATCCCACTTCACAAAGGAGGCAGCTCTACTGAATTCTCCAATTATAGGCCAATAGCTATACTCTCTCCACTTGCAAAGATTATGGAAAAATGTATTCACAGACAACTCATGCACCACCTAGTCCAAAATTGCCTTATGGCAGACACTCAGCATGGCTTCCGTCCTCATCACAGCACTACTTCAGCCCTCCTAGCCTTTACTAACACCATAAACCATAATCACAACAATAATTATATATCCTCAGCCCTCTTTTTGGATCTTTCCAAGGCATTCGATATGGTTGATCACCAACTTTTAATCCACACCCTGCAAACATTCTGTCTAAATACTGGAGCCCTCCAATGGTTTCAGTCCTACTTGAATGGTCGACAGCAGGCTGTCCTCTGGCAGAACAAACTCTCTAACCTTCTACCTAACACCCTCAGAGTACCACAAGGCTCTATACTAGGGCCCTTGCTGTTCTCCATCTTCATTAACGACCTTTATACTGTCATCCCAAACGTCAGCTGTATCCAATATGCTGATGACTCTACTCTGATTTGCTCAGCCACATCTCCAGTAGAGTTATGGTCAGCTACCCAGACCACCTTTAATACAATAGAAAACTGGCTTTCTGAACATCGTCTGATCCTAAATCCCAACAAAACTAAAATGCTGTTATTTTTACCAACATGTAGGTCTACCGCTTTCACCTTTACCATAAAATCAAATGATGGCACAATAATCTCCCCTGACCCATCTACAAAATTATTAGGTGTCATCATAGACAATAATCTAAAATTTGACCTACATGTTAACCAAACTATCAAAACCATCAATAAAAAACTAGGGTCACTTTACAGAATAAAAGCCTTCCTAACCCCTCCAGCTAAAATTGCAATAGCTCACTCTCACCTTCTTTCAACCCTTCTGTATGCATCACCTCTATTCTCGAATTTGAACAAGACTGTCCTTAAACTCTCAATTTGCTACAACCACATTGCCAGGTTTGCCACTGGGCTGCCTTTTAGGACACATCATTGCATCAATCTAAATCAGCTTGGTTGGCTTGAACTACCCAGCCTAATCCAGTATAACCAACTGATTATGGCCTATAAAATCCTCTATAATCCGGACAATACTCCTGCACTTAAAAATATTATCACCCCCTATAACAATCCTAGACCGCTTCGATCCTCTAACAAACTACTAATTCAGACTAGCAAAATTAATAACACAGCCAGTGATTCTCTCTTTGCAAACCCTGTAAATAGATCCTGGAACTCTCTTCCAGCTGATATTACCTTACTTTCCACCTTAGGTCAATTTAAAACTAGACTCAAACAACACTTGTCACTTAACTGGCTATGTCATTGTATCAAGCCTGGCTAACTCTCTCTAGAATGTGTAAAAATCTGTTAACCAGTTTACTGTGTAATTTCATTTAATCCTGACTTGTGCTCAGGATTAACTGTAACATGTGGAACTTGTTTAACTTGCTTACTTATGTAATCTCTGTAAATAGTCTGTAATATGTAATGATGGTATTATGTAATGCTGTATCTGCTTACCCTTGGAGCTTTTCTCCCCGGGCCTCCGGTGAAAATGGACATGCATCCAGTTGGACTATCCCGGTCAACATATGAAAAATAAAATAAATAAATACATTCTTAATGTAAAACAACTGGTATGAAACCCAAGTGCTTAAACCAAAAGACTTAGAATAACAGTTACAATTTAATCAGGCTACTACCAAGCAGTAATAAATTCAGCAGAATAAATAAAATTGAGTACTTTTAAGAAAAGCAAGATAAAGTAGGAGGAAACACAAATACAGTAAAAGCAGATGAATAAAGTGCATTTTGTAAGTGCAAGGAGAGAGGAAGGAGGAACCTAAGTGAGTTGGCCTTCGCAAATCTTTTCTCTGTATTAAGTCGAGTGAACACTAGACTCAGAATATGATCTCACTCTACTCGATTAAGTGAGCAAATGAGATGGACCCAGGAAGAGTGTTCTAATACAGACTTACAGGAGGGGCGGGCAATTCTAGAGCCACCAACACTAATACCAACACAGGAACAGGGAGGGTGGGTGGAGAACTAACTGCAGAGAGACACACAGCACACTGCTCAATGAAACACACAATTAGGAAACAGAAAAAATGAAAATACAGTACTTTTTAAACTGCAAGTTTGTACTTAACAGAAGACTAAAATACACTACTGCAAGTTTTACTTAACTTCAGCTTCTAATGCAGATGTTTGTAGCCAAGCAAGTCTCTCAGCAGTTGAGCATAAAATTATTTCTCAAACTTTGTGGCTAGCACTTAAAGTACAGAGGAATCCCTCTAGGCTATTAAATATCAGATAACAAAGAAGTGATAACACCACCCCCTCTTATAGCAGACACACACACAGCAGACTTTTCAATGAAACACACAATTAGAAAACAGAAAAATGAAAATACAGTACTTTTAAAACTGCAAGTTTGTACTTAACAGAAGACTAAAATACACTACTGCAAGCTTTACTTAACATGTGTGTATGCATGTGTGTGTGTTTGTGTGTGTGTGTGTGTGTGTGTGTGTGTGTGTGTGTGTGTGTGTGTGTGTGTGTGTGTGTGTGTGTGTGTGTGTGTGTGTGTGTGTGTGTGTGTGTGTGTGTGTGTGTGTGTGTGTGTGTGTGTGTGTGTGTGTGTGTGTGTGTGTGTATCCATTTCAATTTGTTTATTGTGTGTGAGACAGTGAATGAGGTGTGGTGCTCTGCTTACATGCTCTGTAAACAGATGGGGATCAGGAAGACTAGACACCAGAGATAAATAACATGCCTTAAAAGGCAGTAGAAAAGATTCAGGCCCTGTACCCTTCCACTCTGAACAGAAGTTGTTAGGTATCTGTGCCATCATTAGACACCAGGGATAGAATGCAAAAAGCATAAATAAAAAAAATTCTAAGTACAAAAGGTGGGTGAGGAGCATCCTTGACACACGAAACACCAGCATTAACCTGCTGCAGTAACTGAGAAGTTAGAAGGGTAGGGTTTTTAAACATATCTTAAGGATCCTGGGCATTATGTACTGCTTTCAACATGTCATGATATATGAGGCAGCAGGGCAGCAAACATTAACTATAATTCTCAACCTTGTAGCAAAAATGTATTTTTCCTTAGCATGCATTTACTGAGGGATATGAATTGTGAAAATCAAGTGTTTAGCTTTAATGGCTGTCATCATTTGTGAATTACCAGAGCAGGGGCAAAGGAGATGTTTAGAAAACATAAAGACAGGTATGGGGTCTGTGATGTGTGTGTGTGTGTGTGTGTGTGTGTGTGTGTGTGTGTGTGTGTGTGTGTGTGTGTGTGTGTGTGTGTGTGTGTGTGTCCGTTTGAATTTGTTTATTGTGTGTGAGACAGTGAATGAGGTGTGGTGCTCTGCTTACACATTGTGGCTGCCGACACTGTTAGCTACCATGGGAAGTGCTGATCTGCACTCCTCCATGTGTGTGTGTGTGTGTGTGTGTGTGTGTGTGTGTGTGTGTGTGTGTGTGTGTGTGTGTGTGTGTGTGTGTGTGTCCGTTTGAATTTGTTTATTGTGTGTGAGACAGTGAATGAGGTGTGGTGCTCTGCTTACACATTGTGGCTGCTGACACTGTTAGCTACCATGGGAAATGCTGATCTGCACTCCTCCATAATTAAATGCAGTTCAGAGACAAACAAATTAGCCAATAATTAGTTCATAGGTTCATAGGTGTGCACTAGGCTAATGGCCCTGGGGCGTTTACAAGCCTAGCCCATAGAAGTTTCCTGGCATTGTGCCTCCTGTCATTAATTCCCTGTGCCTCTATCAAGTAGAGCCACCGGAGTGATCCCTGGGGTGAACTTTCTATTTCCCATCCACTCATCAAGATTTCTATTGAAGAGGGCTAGTGAGGTGCTCTGCTTGACAAGTTCTTTCCTCATTGCATTAAATGTGTCTCTGAGTCACAAATCACCACATTGTAGAAGCAGGGCCTTTTTACCATGTATGTGTGTATCCATATTAATCCCTGGCACTGTCTTTAATGATTTAGTCTGACGGTATAAGTGGGCCTTCCTCTATAGTAACTACCTTTAGAAGAAGCAGTAAGTTACTTCAGTCAAACATTCCAAATATCAGATGTACACCTACAGAAAAGAAGAATTAAAAATATACCTGCCCCAAGACTAACCACAAAAACAAACCACCTGTCATCAGAGAGGGACACAGTTCAAGAAACTAGATAAGATAAAAGATTCTATGAATGAAACAAAAGTATAGGAACTTATAAAATGCATTATCCAAAACTGAAGGAAAAACTACCATCTTAGACTTTTACACAGAAAATAGTATTAATTCATAACAATTCTAGAAAGCCATTAACACCTTAATTAAAAGACATCTAATAACCTCCTGCCACAACAGTCCAACTACACCATCACCTGCAAATTCATTAAGATGGCAATCAAAGTACTATATCAACAACATACACACCTCACAACATGTCCCTTAACAACTTACATAGGCATCTTTAACCTACAACAGTTCTCCACAATACAGAATAAAACTATGCTGCTAAAACTAAATCAACTACTCCCATTCCAGACAACATCACACTACAATTCCTGTATTCTATAGCCAATAGTATTGCATATTCAATAAGAATTATCATAAATAAATCTATACAAAAATGACATGTTTCTATACTATGGAAGCAGTTACATATAATGCCCATCTATAAGGGAGGCCAAGATTACAAAGTATCAGATTTCATTACTAGCTAAAATCCTAGAGGAATGAATTTTATAAATATTATTACTAACTCAACATGATTTTCATCTAGGGCACCATATAAATATTACTCATAACCTTCATAAAGACAACTAACTCTCATCTTGGCAAGAACTTAATACTTAACATGGACTCATAGGTACTTATGAGACTATTGATCCATGAGGATCATTAGAAGCCTGTTCATGCATTCCAAAGTTTTAGTCTTTGCATTTTAAATTCAAAACACCTACAGGTCCTTGTAATTTAAGTGCAAACAGCCAGAGCTTGGCAGACATTTACATGTTATCCCTATCCATAGGATGCCAAAAAAGTAAACTTGCGTTTTCCCATCCATTTATCCAGTTTACGCTGGAAGAGATTAACAGATGTACTTTGCTTTATGTAGAGCGGAAGATGATTTCAGAGAAGTGGCATTTTCTGTGATACATATCTGCCCCTCCTACAATCTATGAACCTATGTTCTATTTATGTTCATAGGTTCATAGGTTCATAGGTTCATACTAGGCTATCTGCCCAAGGGCATTTATAAGCCTAGCCCATAGTTATGTGGCTTTCGCCACCCCTTTAGTTTGAATAAAAACTATGCCTATCATTTTGCTGTGCCTCTGTCAAGCAGTGACACTGAAGTAATCCCTGGGGTATATCTGCAATCTCCCATCCATTGGTCAAGATTCCTCTTGAACAAGGCCAGAGAGGTGCTCTGCCTCACATGTACCGGGATTTTGTTCCACAGCATAGGGAGTCTCTGGGTGATGAATCTGTCCCTCCAGCATGTTCTATTTATAACCGTGTCAAGGTTTAAGTCTCCGCCCTTGTGGTTCTGAGGGATCTAGATTTTTTGAGGTGAAGCATATTCATCAAATCTGGGTTTGACATGGCCTTATATGTCAGGCACAGGTCACCTCTGAGCAAGTGGTATGAGACTGAATAGAGCTGGAGTTCTTTCAGTCGGGCAGCATAAGACATATTTTTGAGACCCTTTATCCTTTTGGTGAGGAACTTTTGGGGCCTTTCAAGCTGCAGCAGGTGTCTGGTCAGATACATTCCGAACGGGCATTGTACTCAATCATAGGTCTAATGAGTGATGAGTACAGGGGACGATGACCTCCCTTGATCTAGATGTGAATCCCTTCATGATCAGGTGGGCGATATAGAAGGTTTTCCTAACTACTTTAGCAACATGAGTGTCAAATGAAAGGCTACTGTCAACCTAGGTCCCCAGATCCCTGATGACTTTTTCTGTGCTCAGTGGATTGCCACCTATATGGTAGCTAGGGGTAACCTTGTTTTCCCGAAGGGTATGACTATGCATTTTTTGGCGTTTAACTTCAGGCCATGGCTCTGGCACCAGTTATCCGTTTCTGTGAGGCCCTTCTGGAGGATATCTGTGTCAGATGTGTTTTCGACTATGGCGCCCAGTTTGCAGTCATCTGCAAACTTTGTCAGCCATAACCCTCCTGTGTTTGCTTGTACTTCAGAAAAGTAGATGCCGAACAAGAGTGGACCCAGGACTGAGCCCTGTGGGACACCACTTGTGACAGGCTTTGAGTCTGACATGGCTCCAGCACCTCTGACCCTGTGGATTCTGTCACTTAGCCAATTTGCAACCCATCTTGTGATGTATGGGTTTACATTCAAGCTGATGAGTTTTTCGATGATACCTGAGTGGGGTATTGTGTCGAAGGCCTTTGCCAGGTCGAGGTAGGCTGTATGGACTGCCTTTCCCTCATCAATGGCCTTGGTGACTGTCTCGAAAAAGTCAACCAAGTTTAAGAGGCAGGATCTGCCTTTGACAAAGCCAAACTGGGTTGGATCCAAAGTCTGCAAGTTCCCTATGTCTTTATTTATGAGTTCCATTATGATCCTCTCCATGGCTTTGCAGATAAGGCTTGTCAAGCTAATGGGGTGGTAATTTCCAGGGTCTGTGGAGGCACCGCCCTTATGAAGTCGGACCACAGTCGCCGTGTGCCACTCCTTGGGTACGTATCCTGAGGTGAGGCTAAGATTAAACAGCTGTCCTAACTGTGGGTTTAATTCCTCGTTGAGTTCGTGAAGCACACAGCCGGGGACACCATCCGGTCCCATGGATGCTGTGTTTTTTGCCTTAGTGAGGGCAGTTCTCACCTGGGCGTTGGAGATGTCTGGGGGGCTAAAATCCTCTGGAATAGATATCTCTCCTTTTGGGGGGGAGGAGGGGGAGACGTTTGCACTGAACCTGTCAGCCAGTATGTTGGCAATGTGTGTAGGTTCAGTAATTTTCACATCATTTTGAACTAATTCTGAGCATATCTGGGAGTTTCCTCCTAGGTTTCTAACATAGCTAAAGAAGGCCTTATGATTGCAGAAGAGATTATGCTAGCACTGGACTTCCAGATGTGCAATTGGTCCAAAAGGATGAGATTGATTGAGGCTCTGTAAGCTAGGCAGATATCGCCTCTCAGTAGTCTATAAGATACCAAGAAGAGGGACAAGGCTTTGAGACAATCAATGCAACTTTTATGATTTAGGTCTTTGCGTTTCTTGGTGAGAAAGTATTGTGGTCATTTGAGCTGTGTCAAGTGTTTGGACAGGAACATATATTATACTTAACAATCAGCTAAATAAGTACTGAAGTATTGAATACAGTGAAATGATCACATCCCTTGACCTGGACGCTACCATTACTAATAAGCTGGGTAATAAAAAAAGCACGTTCTTACAATATTGTATAGATGGTGATTGAAGAACATCTTATTCTCTACATAGTTTCCCAGGTCCCTAACTACTGGATCAATTTTCAGGGCAGTGTTTTTGTTGTAATAGCTACAGAGGGCATCATGCTTGCTGAAGAGTACTATTATACATGTTTTGGCATTTAGCTTTATGCCATGGCTTTGACATCAGCAATGAGCAGCCAAGTGCTCTAGATTATGCAGAATGCTCTGCATTTACCATTGAATTAGTTAACTGCTCCACTGTTCTGCATAGAACAGTGATGGCTTCACTTCACAATTTTTAATTGGTTTGTATACCACATTTATAGCCAATCAGTATTATGGAATACAAACCAATCAAGTAACTGCTCTGAAGACAAAAGAAGCCAATGAGAAGTCACAAAAGTCAGCCAATCATGTGCCGGTACTAGTTTTCACCCCCACTGCAATGCCTTCAAATAGGCCTTACATGGGCACATAAAGATCAGCTTTTGGACCAGCAGGCTAGAATGATTTGTGAATCATGAGACTGTGTGCTTCTGAGTCAAGGATTTTTCATTGTAGACTGGCTAATCATGGTTTGAGGAGAATAGGAGCAGGACACAGGGACTAGAGGACAAGGCACTGAATGAAGAGTACTGCAACACATCAGGGTACAGTGACCGTATACCAGAGTCCAGACCTCAAAGTGCTAAAGGGCTGAGACTTGCTTTGTCTTCGTCACTTGGGCTGGGGATGGTCCTAGTGGTACTGTTGCTGGCCTGCTGACTGCTGTTGTTGCCTGGAAGCTATACTCTTGCCTTGGAATCTTGGATTATTTATTTTTTCATGATTCACCGCATTTGAGTGGTTGTGAATTTGTAGAGCTGCAGCTACTTCACTGCATGTATTGGGCAGAAGTAAGTGGGTAAATGCTCAATGTATAGTTCAGACAGGAGTAGGGCTTGTCTGCTAAATTGTCAGCTTTGGTTATTTATTCACCTTAGTTTTCTTATTTTATTTATGTATTGACTAGTCCCCGATTTTGACTCCTATGTTAGCTCTGTCCCTTTTACTCCCTCTTATAACTGGTGAATTTTGGATAAAAGATGAATTACACTTAAATGACAAAACTTATTTATAAACTTGTTACTGAAAATGTTTATTAAGTCAGATTATTCTGTCAGTGACTCAAATGAATAGTAATAATATTTTAAGTGTCTCTGATTGTCCCTAATTATGTCTGGATTTCTGCCTAAATGACTGAAGCTATGCATAATGAAGATGTTTTCCTATTTTTGTTTTTTCTGGATGATCATAGTGCAAATGAATTTTGATGCCCCAGTCTCTTTAATAATATTTTTATGATTTTCACTCACTGAATGATGATATTTGCTCTTTGGGAACAGGAGTGTTCAGAGGGAAATGTTTAAATAGAAAGAAAGGGACATTTTACAGAGATTAAGTTATAGCTGGCAAAATGTATATGTCTTGTGATATAAATAACACGTTTTAAGAGTTACTGTACAATGTGAGGTCCTAAGGTGGCATGCAACCTCAAATGCATGAGGTATGTTTTAGCTAGTTTGCTGCTTTCGCAAACATACCTGGTACTATCCCTTGTAAGGCTTAACTCCACAAGATAATACTACTGTTAATTTGTGAACACATGTATGCATTTAGGTTCCTTTTATTTCTTACCTTCGAACACAACACAACAGTACGGTCCCCTTTTTTCATTTACTTATTTTCTAGGTTGAACTGTGTGCTCTTTTAACACAGCCTGTCTGGACTGGGCAGATTAACATTATAAAGACTGATGATCAGCTTCTATTATATCAAAAGTAACCTTTTAGTCTGTCCATTCGACAAGTAACCCTCAGCAGATAGCTTGGTAGCCATCTTTAATAACAAAAGCCATTAAATGTCACTATTTGTAAAGGAGATAAAACAATCAAAACTAGTACAGACTGCAGTCTACAATGCAACATTTACTGCACAAACACACACACACACACACACACACACACACACACACACACACACACACACACACACAAAAACCACACATTGGCTGCAGATGATTGTCACTATTAAAGTGACACCCCAACCCTATGTGCAAAATGGGAATAGGTTGTGGATGGAGGTTTTTCCCTGGGTAATGACAAGTGATAGACTTCTTTACTCCAGAAAATATTTATTAAGTCACATTCTCTTATTCTGTCAGTGTCTCAGGTTAATAAATACAATATTTTAAATGTCTCTGATTGCCCCTTTTTGTGGATCTGTGCCTGATTTGTTGAGAGCTATGCATCGTGCCTTTAGGTGAAAAGGTGGTGCATGTCATTTAATAATGACGAGTTCTAGACTTCGTTTACTGCAGAAGGTGGTAAGTGATTTGCATTCTCTTATTCTGTCAGTGCCTCTTGTTAATACTAACAATATTTTAAAGGTGTCCTTGATTAATTCTGGATTTCTCCCTAATTCTGCTCTGGTTTGTCCCTGAATGGTTGAGTTAACAGATTTATCTGGGAGAAGATGTGGGGGTGTTGGAAAAGCATTACTGAATGTGATACGACAACATGGAAGTGATTTCATACAGTTTCCCTGTACAGAGGGCAGAGCTGCAAATATGAAGGATTTCTACCCTAGCAAGGTCACCACAGCCACATACAGGTGAGGAGTCAGAGAGGAAACCACCAGCCTCTGTGGCTGTAGGTAGATATAGGTGTACACAGTCTAAGAACAAAGTAATGGCAGATCTTTACCTACTGTTTCTTGCTAATGCAACTAAGTATAAGGTGTGTGATATAAGGTTGTGTTTGTAACAGTCGCACACAAATCAATATTTAGTCCAAAACAAGGAATATCAAATAAGTTGTTTACAGTGGAAATACCAGGAAGACCACATAACTGCAAGAGCAAAACACTTGAAACCCAACTTTGCTGTGGAAACACACAAATAGTACTTGGCTCCCTACCCTCAAAACAACAGGAAAATGACAATTTCTACAATCTAAGGAATAACACATAATTCACCTATTTTGAATGCTTTCCACACAATTATCACATAATGTGTACACACTTACAACACAAAAATCAGTTGTATACAATTACCAGTCACCTCTCACTGTGGTCAGCACACCCCTGGTGGTGTCTATGGGCCACCTTAGAAGCATTACATCCCTGTGTTATTGACAATATAGTACTTTACATTTCCATGGAATAAGATAGAAAACACTGTAAGATGAGTCAGTTTTAACAATAACACTTGTAATGACAGTTAATAAGGCTCTCTATCTCTCAATGTCAATGCATGGCAAAAATGCCCGTATCAAGAAGTGTAAGAAGTGCATGCAGATATCAATGTAATCCCCTAATGCATATACTTAACAGTTTTTTTGTAATGTGAACAAATCTAGCATGTACCATCATAGCTTTGCAACATCAGAAGTCTTCTGTGCAGATAAATCAAAAGGAATATCAATCCTCTGTGTTCTACAAATACACAAGTCCTCTCACCTTCAAGTCCCCTAGCTACATGGTTACCTTGTTATGGTGTAGGTTCAGGCCTCTGAGCATGGTGAAGATGCAAATGAGGTGTGTACTCATTAGATTTGCTGAATCCCATACTTTTGGCTCTGTGTAGCATATGTAAACATAGTGTAGGCACTTCCTCAATATTTGTTGCTAATGGATTGCAACTGTAAATACTTACTGGGAGGGAGAAGGAATACACAGCAATTCCGACTTCTTACCTGCAGTGGGGGTTTCAGCCAGGATACACTTACAAAGTGTGTAAGAAATTATAGCAAGCTCTGAAATTGAAGTGAGTAGCTCACATTTCTTAATTTTAGTGCACTAATAGCCAAACTCTTCTGCCTTTAATGAAAACTGTATTTTCCTGTCATATAATATTGTCATACATTTTAAGGACAATGATACAAAATGCCATATAGACTGCATATCTGAGAGTATAGTACACATAAGAAAACAATGAACACAATATAAAGAGAAGACAAAGCGGCACTGGTGCAAACAATATTCATAAATAGTTGTGTGATCATTCATTGCCCTAACTATGCAAGCAACATTTGTACAAACAATTGATATATGTCTTTAAAATATTGTGATGGAAATTGGACTTGTTTATATGCATACTTATTTAATTCCTGTTACAAAGCTGTTTCTGTTGCAAAGAGAGATAAGACACCCATACTGTGTTCTGTAGGTTCAGTAGTCTGATAGCTCAAATCCAGAATTGTGTAGAAATGTGTAATGTGTGTTAAAATGTATTTTGTAATGTTTTTCTTATTTTATATAATATTAATATTTGTGCTGTGCATGACATAGTGCAAACGAGGTAAAATGCATAAATGCATAAAATGTAATGTTAAGTTACTTGTATGATAAAGAATGTATAAATAACCACTGTGAAATATGTGTGTGTGTGTGTGTGTGTGTGTGTGTGTATGTAGCACACCTGGTAAACATGATGAACCGCACAGTATATTGTACCTTTAGATCATGGTTCAAGTCCCACAGCTATCTTTTAATACGGAAACCTAATAAACAGTTGTTACCAGAGTAATGCATGTTTAACTTTGCTTGTCACATATGCATGTCACTTACCTTCATGTAAACATGGTCTAATGGACCAGACAGCAAGCAGATATTGCAATTTCATGAAGGATACAAAGTTACCTGTTTTGTTTTCCATTGTGCAAACCCTCTAAGTGGAGTTGTGTGATGGTCAGCAACACCTACAGGTCTAGAACACCTATAGACAGGAAGCAGACAGTAGTCAATTTCAAAACCGATACATTGTATCATGCTTGGTTTGCCACTGTGCAAACATGCTAAGTGGCGTTACGTGGTGGGCAGCACAGATATATAGTAATGAATGTGTATATAGTTGCTGCCTAGTTGTTCCTGCATCAGTAGTTGTAAGTTAAGGGTTATAGTGCGCGTGAGCCTGGGTTCTAATCCAGCTAAGGCCAAACTTTTCTTACTGATGCTACACTTCATATAAAAATTAACAGTAGGAAAATACATACACATAGGAATTACTATCTATAGCAGGTGCATTGAGCATACACAGGATATCAGATATATATTGCATGTATAACTGTGTGTATCAGTACAATTATGGTTCTACAAATACACCTTTATTATCTGAACTTTCATGTCACACACATTCATAGTTAAACACTCAACTATTTAATACATATGTATGACTGGTGTGCAGGTCTGACAAACAAGGTCTCAGTTGCAATGAGCACTCTGCACAGTAATGACTGTAAAAAATAGACTTGTAGCCCAATCTTCCCTGTCACAACTGGTATAAGTTAATTCTCCAAATACAGATGAGCTAGGGTTCTAATCTAGTACAGTCCCAATTTTATTATTGCTTGTCCACTTGATTTTAAAAAATTATAAAACAATGTAAACATACAAATAATTATAAATAACAATAATTCCTGCACATTTTTATATTGCTTTCCCTTTTTTCTTCCCCTGCTTGCCCTTCGTTTCATCACTTTCCTATCTACCCCATTTCACACTTTTAATCTGGTAAAAAAGAAGCAGATAGTTGAAGAAGAATAAAGGCACTTATATTAAAAATTTAATTTAGAAAACTATTTTATTTAGCCTGATGACTGTATCAGTATGAAACTCCATACATGTACTGTTAACATAAATCACTTGTGTCCTGTTTGTTTATATACAGTACTTCACTATAGTGATTTCGTTTCACATTTGAAATAATTATCAGATGAAATTATTTAATTACATCATGCGTACATACTTAAAATGATTAGATAGACCAGAATTTGAACCCTGTAACATCTGGGCTCAAAATAAGAGCTCAGAGCTCTTCCACCTGCTGACACAGAGTCAGCTAGGTGCAGGTGTGTTTATTATACTCAGTACTGTCCAAAGTGCTGACTTCCCCACCTCTCCTTGTTGCATGTTTGCACTGAGTAAAGTAAAGCAACAGAACTCTTATAATTTTATTAGTGAAGCAGAGACTCATGTTTGATTGTCAGATAATGATATACAAATGGGAAAGTAGTATAAATACTGTTTTAGGTTATACAATTTATGACACAACATTTCTAATATGAACTAGTTATGAATCCCATAGTATCTGCTATCTGTGCCTACCGTAGCCAGTATAAATAAACATTTCTCAAGTTCAAACAGAAGTCCTTAAATGCATATCTCGCATGCTGAAACACTTTGCCATTGATCATGCAAACCAGCTACTTGGCAAAGAGCAAAGGAAATGCGTATCTCGCATGCTGAAACACTTTGCCATTGATCATGCAAACCAGCTACTTGGCAAAGAGCAAAGGAAAGTGCCTTATTAGCATGTATTAATTATGTTTACTGCATAGTTAGTCTTCATCCCACTAAAGTCCATCTAAAAACACAACCGAAGGGAAGTAAATTTGTTATAACTGAACACATATTTACACTGTAGCCATGTGTTACCTGCACCCATGCACTTGAAACTTGGTATCTCATTACTTGTTCCCAGATAATCAACTACAACATGGAAATAAACACAAAAATGCATTGTTACATACCAAGTACACCTTTATAATGACAATACACATTAACATTCAGATTATCTTATACTTGTATTAATGTGGACAGCAATTCTTCACAAATATGAACACACAAATATCACAAAAATGTGTGTGCCTGTATGTGACAATTTAAGTGTGCAATGCACACAACATACTGGGAAAAAACAGAAAATATCTCATTTCTACTACATGCATTCCTGTCAGCTGTTTGCATATAGTTTGTAAAGCTGTCTCTTAAAGTATACCTGGACATTAGAAACACAACAGAAAATACTATCTCCACACTTTGCACACCACTCTCATAGCAGGATATGTCAAACAGATCATATAATGATGTTGGCATCATCTATAAAGACAAGTCTGACAAGGCAAATACTTACATCAGTGGTGTTGCAATCACCACATATTGTGTTTTGCAAATGAGAACAAAATAATTACATGTGTGATAAATTAGCACAGCAGCCACATTATGTATGTGTCTCTATGTATGCATAAGTGTGTGTGTGCATAGTCAAAGGAACACTAGTCTGTATCCTCTCATCAATCCAGTACCATGCTGAACTTTAATATCTTGAAAGTCGCACATGGCTACCCATGTATTCCATTCAGGCCTTCCAACATTATATCCCAAACATCCAATGATGATGTCATTCACTAAACATTGTCCAGCTGCACAGCAAAAGTTAGACTTGTGCTGTGGTACTTACATTAAACACAGTGTTCTCTAGTCACTGTAATTAGTTAGATGGGGTTTCTAATATCACTGTAGTCAGCTTGTGTGTGTGTACGCTCATAAGAGTGTAACTGTGTTTCTTACAGTCCCATGGAGTACATCTAGTTTGATAGCTGTACATGCCTACACATCCCTATCATTCATGCCTCCTAACATCCATTGATGATGCCATCCACTATAAATTGTCCAGTGGCATTATAAAAGTAAGACTTGTGTTGTGGTACTTGCATTAAATATTGAGTTCTCTAGCTGGTGTACTTAGATAGGTAGGGGTTTTATTCTCAGTGTGGTCAATTGGTGTGTGTGTGTTTACTTGGTTGACATTTGAGAGAGCATTTTCCTCCAGCATGTGAGACACTGCTATTACCATTTTCTTCTTACCAGACATGGCTGATGTCATCAGCTATAAAGTGCTGTTTGGCACTACAATAGCCAGACTTGTGCTATAGCACTTGCCTTAAGTCTTGTGCTTCATAAATAGTGAGGTAATGGCTCTAGTCTCACTGTGTTCAATTAGTATATGTGTGTGTTCACTTGGTTGATATTTAAAAAAGCCTTTTACACCAGCATGTGAGACACTGTTATTGCCATCTTCCTCTCACCAGACACTGCTGATGTCATCAGCTATAAAGTGTTGTCAGACGCTACAAAAGACAGATTTGTGCTGTGGAACTTGCGCTAAGTCTTGTGCTTTCTAAATAGGTAGGGGTTCTATTCTTACTGAAGTTAGCTGTGTGTGTATTCAACAGACACTATGTTGACAATTTTGCAAAGATATTTGAGTCCATAGCTATGTCAGACCCTCCTCTGAATATCTTGTTGCAGCATACACTGATGATGTCAACCTGTATAACATGCACTTTGACAATTTTCAAGACAAACCAGTGCTATAATGATACCATTAACTTTTGTGTTTTCATGCCACTTTACCTACACATATAGGGGTTCCAATATGACAGCAGGCAACTTGAGCATCTATACATACAGATATCACTTTTAAGATGAATTTTCAGGGTTGTGACTTCACATACATGCCCTACACTCCTCCCATGTTCTCCTCAACATACAGTGATGCTATCATACTCCATAAAGTGCAATGTGACAGTGTTACAGTCAGATATATGGGATGTTGCTACTGTGACATTGCATGCCATTCATCTTCTATACCTATACAGGTGTAATGTTCAAATTAGCCCCAGCCTACTACTGTGTGTGTGTGGGGAGGGTTGGTGGAACATTATGGTCATTGTATGATCTTTGGAATCATTCTTCATTTCACTACCACTTGG
Source organism: Protopterus annectens (assembly GCF_019279795.1). Lineage (NCBI taxonomy): Eukaryota > Metazoa > Chordata > Ceratodontiformes > Protopteridae > Protopterus > Protopterus annectens. Next base: position 710,769,765 of record NC_056733.1, on the reverse strand, counting down.
GGAACCTTTCACATAGCCCCATGCATGCACCATCCTCCTTTTCCTCTGGTCACATGACATCCTTATGGCAAAGGAGTGGAATATGTCTTTGTGTCAAATATGCATACACACATCATGAAACAGAAAGAACCCTTTCATTAGCCTCCTCAAGCTATCTCCAGACCAATGCATGTGTGATTGCTAATTCTGTCATGGTGTGGTCCACATGTCCCATATAGACAGTGGCAGGATGTAATGAAACCCAACAAATATACACATATGCACAGTATTCTTACTATCTTCCATAATATAGAAATAAGAATATTTTACAGGATCTAAGAATGTCTAGAATATCATGTGATGTTGGCCATTAGCCTAATAACCCTAATGACCCTATGAACAGTTGATACATCAATGTTTCTGTCATTGACGTGTGCTATATTGAGGTGTAGATATACAGTTTGGCTGCAAGAGGGTATTATGCTCTACAAAGCTAATGTATTGATGGCCATTGCCATCACTGCATTGCATGCACCTTGTATAACAGCCTTAGTAATATGCTTCCTGAAATCTGTTGACATGGTATGATAATGCCTTTATGTATATTGTTGGCTTATTAGCACATGTGTTGTAGAGGAAGAGCTCACCCTTCTACACAGTTCACATTCTGCCATCACTGTGACACTTGCAGTATGCTATAGGTGTGCATGTGTCTACATACCATCACTGAATGTTCTGTGACAGCCATCAATATAAATTCATATTGATTAAATGGTCATAAAGGTCATGTTTCATACACATGTTGGTATGCTGTGATATACACAACAAATAAATCACATGTTTGAATTCAATTGCAACATTGTGGAATTCTTTGTATATGCAGTTGTGTTGCTATTCCCAAGGATTATTGATGTGGTCAGCAGCACCATTGTCTGACTATTACTATGTGTATTAGGAAATGTTCTGCATGAGCCACAAACAACCAGTCTGTAATGTGCCCTGGTATGGCATCACGGTAATCAAACACAGCTTGCTCATGAAACACATATAGGCATATATCGTGCAATCGATGTAAGTATGTCACCCTGGTATAGTTGTATGACTGTACATATAGTATCAGTGTGTGGAATGTGATGAATGGCCAAGGTTGTATTTGGAGGTCTTTTCACAAATCATTTATTCTAATACATGTGAAGTGTTAAGGGGAATACACATCTATGCACAGATATGTGTATGGATGCCAACATACAAACTCACATGGAGAAAATTGACAATCTGCTAGATGACAGTTTGTCTTAAACGCCACCACCCTATTGCCACTGGCCATCAGCTAAAGTATGCATGCAAACATTACTCAGTTTTTATTCTAAGGAGGGCAATTGATATGTATGTTTTACACAGCTAATAATACAGAATCAAAGGGCCCTGACAACATCACAGGATACCTATAGGGTGACTCAAAACATGACATGACCTACCACATACAGCTGGATCCATACTTCACCACAGACTCCAGATAGACAATGTTCCTGTAGAAGGGTGTAAATTGACATGTATCTTTCTGACTGGGGGTGCCCTTCATCTGATGCATGGAATTATAGACCTACCCTGCCTCTCCACATCTGTGAGGTGCACCAATGAGTGATCATGGAATGTCTCTAAAATGGCACAGGTAATCTCCCGACTGTGTTCAAAACCAATATATGATTTATTCAGGCTACATCATGTCTGTTACATTTCTTCAATATCCTAAAGTTGTTCAACAAGGACATATATGATGACAACACTATTGTCCTGCATAACTTGACCTGGCCAAGGCATGCAACTCAAATCCATACTTGGGTATTACTGAGAAATTGTCACAAGTGGCCATAAACACCTACATTACCATTTTGGTAAAGCACTGGATCACATACATGAGGGATAAATATGTTAAAGTGTGTGAAGTGACCTATATCTACAGTCCAGTGGGCAAGTCCATACCACAGGACTCTATGCTAAGCCCTTTACTGTTCATATTGTAAGTTTCAGACATCAAGACTGACTTATACATCCTTTGTCCAACCAGCTTTGTGGATGACTGCAAAATGTGGACAATCACTGAATCCCAGTGTGCTATTGGTATAATGCAGAGAGTATCAACACACATGAAGGATTGTTGCCACAACCGAGGACATACAGTAGATGAACAGATATCATTGTGGGATTAGTTTTGTTATTAAATCAACTACACAAGATAATAATAATACAGACAGGACACTCTTATGAGCAGACCAAGTGTTGTGTGACCTGTGCATTCAGGTACATCTAATGTGGGATGTGCACTAGCACGTGCCCACAGTGGTGAGCACTGCCTTGCATGTAACACAATTCCTGAGTAGGTATGGAACATCCACATCAAAGGGCATTATAATTCCATACTTCTCTGCCCTCATCACAGAAATAGAGTACAATGCAACCTTTTTCATGTACCTTCCAACACATTTTCCAGGGATGACTTACTCAAGTGTGCCATATTTGCCACAGTGAGCTCCCACATATCTTACCAGTCATAGCTAAGTAGTCTTTTGATGGTGCAGAACCCCCTTCAAGGTGTTACAAGATGCATGTGTGATATGTGTTCCTATGAGGCACACAGTAAATACACAGCTGATTGACATCATTGATGGCATGGGTTACATTTGTGAAAGTGTGGACTGTGACATATATATGGCATGCATACCTGTCAACTAGGACTGCTTGTAGTTTCAAATACAGGTGTAACAGTGTCCCTCCTAACACCTCCAAAAGATGTTAATTTTTGAGGAAGGTGTGCTTGATTTCCATCTTAGATTGCTGACAAAACATGACAGTTGTAAAGTGTGTTCATGTGGATCCATCTATAGTCACTCACAATCACAAATTTTATGTAAGTGACAAAGATTAATGGTGGCATTATTCTGATATTGTTCATGACTGTGTGTGCTTCTATTATTTTCCATGAGCCTGTAACTATGTATCCCACTTGATTGAGACCTGTGTTGACATTACATTCATATTCAGGCAACTCATTTTGCACATCATCACAATATATACCTACCTAAAGTCCATAAACCACCCTTGATATATATCCTGTCCATTGTTCATGTCAGGATGCTTATATCATGAACAATCCTCTCCACTGATATGTCACCTTGTGTGACATTCACATAATAATTAATAACTGTGTGATGATATGCGTATACTCGGAGGTGTACACAGCTGTATGTACTGTGTCTTGTAGATATCTCATTAGTGCTCATGCTACAGTTGTCTTGTCTTTGTAGTGTACGTACATTATCATGCCCTCACCAGCTGTAAATTACCATCTTCACTTGTCCTCTGCCCCTTCCTTCATTCCTACTATTCATGTGTGTGGACCTTTTCATTACACACACTTCCACAGCCTAGTATATTTATAATGCAGTCTATGTACCCTTGATGATCACCACCAAACCTTTATTTCAGTATGCCTAACATGTTTGTACTGTACTTTTCACTGACTGCACTTTCTTATAATGTGTTAGAAATGTATTCCTTGCCTTAAATTAAGCCCTGGTGGTCATTGTGGCTATCCATGCAATCTTGCAGACATAGTTTGCCCATAGGTAAACAAGTTTGTATGTTTACAGGTGTTTGTGTTGTTTTACACGGTTTCCTGGCAAGCAACACTGTTGCTGGCCATAAAATCACATGTATTTGTGTAAGTGCGATGCATGGCATTCCTATGCAATTAACGCTGCTGCTCATCACGTCAACACGTAACCTCCATGTAGGGTTTGCGCTAAGCCTACATAAAGTTTATTGAAACCTCCAGGGAAGATTACGCAGATCCACTTGTGCATCGCTGCAAGCATACAAGATACCTGCATATTTTCTTTATATGTATAACTGAATGGATCTTTCTGTTGCAGCTAAAGTGTGATAGTTGGATTTTAAAGTAGGATATTAGGATTCCTTGTTTCACAAATATCCCTTGTTGAATTATGGTATGTCCACCTTTGTGCTTTGTCTTTAGTCATAACCATTCCAAGTCAGACCTGACAAGTAAAAGTTTCATGTTTGTTCATATTTATGTCCAAATTGTCTCATGTTAAGTCTTGTCAGTTTGACATTCTCTGTAAAAGTACTGAGGGACATTGTTTGTTTTCTGTTTTAGACTCTAAACTAGGTACCTTTGCCAGGTATAGACCAATTTGTGTAGGGCAGGGCTGTAAGACATCTGAGGTGGTGACAGGGAACTGAAGTACAGGTGGTACTGACATGATGATGTATGTAGTTTATAAATTCATTGCTACCGCTCAGGTACATTGTGTTTCCCGTAGGTACATTTCACGCATCATTTTGCAGAAGTATTCTGAAAGTACATTTGTTAAGCTGGATTTGTCCATCTTTAACATGGATTTCAAAATAGAATCAAGGGTGTTGTTTTGAGCATACTGCAAATGTCATCTCTGCAATGAAAATCATACTGTCCCTTCTGCAACAATGGTTAAGTGGGCAAGTGAGCATCAGAGGATTTCAAGTGTTGTCATGGAAGTAAGGGAGTGCCAAACCTTCAACAAGCTGAAGTACACTTAACCTGATCATGCAGGTCTTTATGGTCAGCAAAAGCAGCAGAGATGAACAGGAGGGGATGGTGCAGAGGCAGAAAACTTCCAGTGATGTGGGTAGCCTAGGGGACAGTTGACCATTTCTTTGATTTGAGGAGACAGTTGTGCTGTTTTTTTTCAGTATAACCACCATTTCATTGTCTTTATTAATTAACACCATGCTTTTACAAACCTGCTAGATGCAGACTGCCTGGATCACAATGAAGAGAGAGATATGGATACAGATATCCGTCCAAAGAAGAGAAGTAGAAAAAAAATTCAGCCAAGCTGGGCAAGTGCTATAGACTGACTTTCCATGAGTAGGTGTGGAGTAAAATATACTTTCTGCAAGACCTGCTGCACCAGTTTCACAGCTCATCATGGTGCATGACATGATCTGCAGCAACGTGCCAACAGGGAGAAGCACAATATAGAATTGCAAACATACAGCTGGGAGGACTATGGCAGACTTCTTTGGACTGCAGAGTTTAACAAATACAAAGTTAATTGAGACAGAGGTTGGTTTTTTGTCACTTCTTGCTAAACACGTCTTGTCATTTGCAGCAGAACAGATGTCCTGAAATTTATGAAGAAATGTGGAGAGGATCAAGATGTTCTCAAGAAAATGACACATGGAGCAACAAAGGCAGCCTGCATTGTATGGAACATTCTGGAATGTGGAGAGGATCAAGATGTTATCAGGAAAATGACATTTGGAGCAACAAAGGCAGCCTGCATTGTACAGAATGTTCTGGAACATTGAGAGGATCAAGATGTTATCAGGAAAATGACAAGTGGAGCAACAAAGGCAGCCTGCATTGCATGGGATGTTCTGGGGCATCATTACAAGAAAGGCTCTGGTGCCAGAAATCACCATTCTATGTGTATATGGGTCTAAGCACAGACATGGATAATGTCAAACTTATGCTGATCTTTGTTGATTACCTCAATGAAAAGACAGACAAAAGTATAATACCATTCCTTCATATGCCAGAATGTGTTTCAGGAACTAGGTAAGTATTGTTTAATGCTTTAATGTCCACTCTGACAGAATTTACCATTCCAGTTTTCAACCCTGTGGGCTTTTCTTCAGGCAATACTACCTCAGTGATTGGAAAACACTATTCTGTGCTATCTTGTTTAAAGGAGGTGAAGCCCACCATTGTAAACATGGAGTGTCTGTACTACCTGGCAGATATATATAGTAAGGCTGGTGAAAAAGCACTACATTCACCAGTTAAAGAACTCAAATCTGATGTGTAGTGTCATTTCAGTTTCAGTGCACAAAGACAACTAAAAGTACAATAATTTGCTTTTTTCATAGACACTGACCCCCTCAAGTGTACTAGGCATACACCTACTAGATGGCAGAATCTTGGGAAGGTCATTAGCATTGGCCTGGACATGTGGCCAGCCCCAAATTCATATTTTTCATTTGCAGAGCTATGGTCTGCTAAAATTAACTTTATTTGTAACCACCTGCAGAGTCACAATTTTTGTATGATCTTTATGTTTCTCAAGTATGCATGGGAATCTTTACTGGAGTTCAACATTTACCTTCAGAGCTGAGAAAGCCAGCTACTGAAACTGCATACTACTGTTCATAAACTCCTGCAGCAGTATGCTGGCAGACTCCTGAGACCTACAGCTACTGATGCTGCATGTCACTGTTCATAAATTCATACAGCAGTATGTTGGCAAACTCCTGAGACCTACAACTACTGACACTGCATGCCACTAATCATAAACTCTTGCAACAGTATGCTGGCAGACTCCTGAGACTTGCAGCTACTGACACTATATGCCACTGTTCATAAACTCCTGCAGCAGTATGCTGGCATACTTCTGAGACCTACAGCTACTGACACTTCATGCCACTGTTCATAAACTTCTGCAGCAGTATGCTGGGAGACTCCTGAGACATGCAGCTACTGACACTGCATGCTACTTTTCATAAACTCCGGCAGCAGTATGCTGGCAGACTTCTGAGACCTACAGCTACTGACACTTCATGCCACTGTTCATAAACTCATGCAGCAGTATGCTAGCAGACTTCTGAGACCTGCAGCTGCTGTCGGACATATCAGACACAGTGATGTTTCAGTGTTGATAGCAGCTCTGTTCTTCCAAACAGTGACCTAAGTATCGGCTGAGAGGCCAGAAAGTACACAAATAGCCATGAGGAGGAAATTGCTGGCATGGTTATAGATTTTAACATTTATAAGAAAAAAGTTAGAGCTTTTTATGCTACAGTGCTGCAGAAACTGCTTACCAAATTTCCCATGCAAGACCATTTAGTGAAAGACACTGCATTCCTTATTAATGCTGACAAAAATTGGACATATCTTCCAGACTTCTCAGGAATGTTACTTCCATCTGAGTGCCTGTGGAAGTGATTCTGAGGGTTAACAATTAATTGATGAGTTTACCCAGTATCAGACTGAGGACACGGGAAACCAGACAGGTCCAGAAGATGGACCCCAATCATGTGTGTCCAAGTACTGGGCACATTTTCTGAGGAACCTCTGCAGTAATGGAAAACTGTCACTTTAAAACAGTTGATGATGACTTACTTTGCCTGCCACATTCAAATGCAGAAATTGAAAGAGCTTTTAGCATGTTGCATAAAGTAAACACTGAATTGCATTGGTTTCTCAGAATAAAAACATTGAACTCTTTATTAACAATCAAAATGAATGAAAAACTGGACTGCTGTGATCTAAGCTACAAAACATGTCTTAGATACTACTAAAACAGCCATAGCAGCATACAGTAACTGTGTAAACAAGGCCTCTAAAGTATGATAGGATGCTGTTTGTTCATGCACTTAATGTGAAAATTAAATCACTTGTGTGAAATGTGACAGATCTGTTTAGAAAATGTAGTAAATGTTGGAAGTGGTATTAATGAGCATGTGATTTTAGTTTTGTTTCTGTATAGAAATGCTGTTTCATATTTAGTTACTTATGGTGTGGTTATGGTGGTTTTGTAGATTATAAAATAAAAGTTTTGGTTTTGAACCACAAGCATGTGTCTTATTAAATGTTACAAATGTATAGGAGTCAGTAACTTAATACATCTGGCAGAAAGCCCACTTCAACCAGGGCTCATAGAAATTGTGTGTTTTTGTGCAGTGCAAAAATGGGGTGTTCCACATTTTGGCTGTTTGTCAAACATAGGGTCTATGCCCCACACTAGCCGCTTAAGAGGTTGAGACCTATGCTCCACTTATTTGTCTGGGAAAAGCCCTCTTGGGGGATTTGGGTTTCGTCTGGAGAGTTTACGATAGCACTAAGTCTGCATTCATCTGCAGACTTGGTCAGCCATAACCCCTTAACATTAGCTTAGAGTTCTGAAAAGTAAATGCCTAAGAGGAATGTACCAAGGACTGAACTCTGACGTACACCAGTAGTGACAAGTCTTCAGAAGATGTAGCACCACCCACACTAATAACCTGGGTTCTAACAGAAGGCCAGTTTGCTATCCAGTGAATTACATAGGGATTTACATTTAGATAATTGAGCTTATCAACTATACTTGAATGTGGGGTGGTGTTAAATATCTTTGCGAGGTCTAGATATGCAGTCATCATTATCATGATCATCATCATCATCATCAGCCCCCTTTTCCCATTTTTTTTTCTACATGGGGTCGGGGTATCGTGTTAACTGTTGCCAACTCTCTCAATTCAGTGTCACACTCCTGCGTTATTCAACACTCATGCCTGACTGTCGCAGATCTTCTTTCACACAATCCATCCACCTCTTTGCTGGACATCCTCACTTCTTCTTACCTTCTTCCTGTTTGTCCCAAATCTTCCTCACCAGATTGTCTTCTGCTTTTCTACACATGTGCTCAAACCACTGTAATCTGTTCTCTTTGATCTTTTCTGCAATTGGAGCTACTTTGGCTTCTGCTCTTATGTCCCCATTTCTTCATCTGTCCCACAGTGTGCATCCTACCACCTTTCTCAGGCACTTCATTTTCATCACCTCTAGCTTCTTCAACTGCTCTGCCTTTACTGCCCAGGTTTCTGTACCATACAGTAGTACGGGTCACACCACTGTCTTGTGCACTTTACTTTTCAGCTTCGTTGGCATTCTTCTGTCGTAGACTACACCTGAGACTCTATGCCAGTTGGCTGCAGCCTCTCTGATTCTAGCTTTGACCGCTTCATTCAGACTACCCTTCTCCTCAACCACCCCTCCCAGATACTTGAAGCTGTTTATCTGTTCTACTA
>NC_056733.1:710655936-710753436 GCF_019279795.1 Protopterus annectens | reverse complement strand
TTTAGCTTCAGACAAAGCTTCACATGAAAGGTGTGTCACAAAATCCTCATGTAATTTCTTCTGTATCACACTTTAAGCTCCTGCTATCAGGACAGGGCTTTATATCTTGTTAACAAGTTAAAATTTGTGCTTTTTACCTTCTGTCTGATAATGCAACTACATAATTAACATTTATCTGTCTTGTTTACAACAGTGAAAAGATTCCTCCCATGTTATTTATAGCTTATTTTGCTAATTAGGAACACGAATCTTCATACCAAGCTTTTTTTATGCATGTGCTGCATTTTCCTGTATCAACCCCCCATGAGCTGCTTTAGATTAGTCCTGATACGCAGCACATTGTCACTGCAGACTCTTTGCAGGAATCACATTTAGCCTGAAATGCATCACCCTTAAGTACTCATTTGCATATATCCCATGAGCCTCCACATCAGAAGTTTTAAGGTATTACACAGTGAAGACTTTAGTTTGGTTGAGACTTTCTTGCCAGTTTTACTGAATGGTTTGGTTGTAACCTTTACACCCTTTTCTTGGATGCTGTTTGGGATATTTTGCAGGCACCTTAATATTTATGGGTGTTAGATAGGGCTAACACCTTGTGATTCTAAATTATAGCCATATAATCCATTTACACTGTACAGTCATAGTCATAAAAATCTGAACCATGCTATCTCTATAGCTTGTTGGGCTTGGTATTGTTGGCCTCAATCTACCCATAAACATTTAAAAAGTAAAAAGTCATGGGCATTTAAAAGCCATGTCATAGCATCCATGTACTCTTTCCTTATCAGACCCATGATTGAGTACAATTACCTCTTCCAGAGCCGGAGAGACTATACAGGCTACTGACCAGGAAAATCCAGGGTCTCAAACACCTATCTTAAACAGATAGACTAAAATCTCTGTCCCTCCACTCAGTCTCATGCAGACTGCTTAGAGGTGATCTGTATCTGGCATACAAGGTTGTCTCAGACACAGCCTCGATGGAGTTGCTGCATATCCGTAAGTCATCAGGTGCTGATTTGTCTAAACATGGGCTAAACTCTTTGCTAGGCTTAAAAGGACCTCACGGCCAACAGCCTAGTAACTTCCTATGAGCCTATGAAACTCCACTCATGCAACCTGCATTCAAGGCTTCAACCTGGTCTGTGACATTAATAGAACTTGTTGGTGGGATAGATTTCTGTCCCAAAGACTCCCCCATCTGTGGAATAGACTCCTTCACCATGTCAAGTGGAGTACCTCACTAGCCCTCTTTAAGACAAACCTGGATGACTGGCTGGGAAACAGAAAATACACCCCTGGGATCCCACCTGTGTCCCTGTTGGACAAGGAAAACAGGTACTGACTTTGTGGGAACATGTGCTAGGCTTATAAGGGCCTCCAGGCCAATAGCCTAGTAATGCCTTATGAAACTATGAACCTATGCAGCTGAAACACTGTTATGTTTTTAAGGGGTCATTTATATATACATATATACCCCATGGGCCTCCATTATAGGAAGTTTAAGGTATTACACAATGAAGAAATAAGCTTTGCTGATTATATTGTGGAGGTTTTACTTAATGTTGTGTCTATGTAATGTCTTTTACCCTTTGCTTGGATGTTGTTTGGGATTTTTTACAGGGCACCTTAATTTTTACAGGCATCAGTGAGGGCTTAATACTATGTGTTTCGAAAGTATAGCCAAGCAATTCACTTATGCTGTACTGATGAGGTAAAAAAAGTCTGAAACTTAACATATCTACAGCTACTGTGGTTTGGCTTAATTATCCTGAATGTACCCATAAACACTTAAAAAGTAAAAAGTCATGGACATTCAGGAGCCATGTAGGTGAAGCATTAGTATGTCCATAGAAGAGTCATTTGCATGTACCCCATGGTCCTCCACTACAGAAAGTTTAAAGTATTACATAGCTAACACTTTAGTGTGACTAAACCCTTCTTGAAGTTTTTAATGAGTCTTTCATGTGTGCAACCTTTTTACACTTTTCCTGGAACCTTCTAAAAGTATTAACTAGGCATTTACTAAATCTTCAGTTAAAGTAAGTACTTATTTCTGCAAAATAAAATCACTGATGAGAGCTTCTTGTTTTTCTTTATATTTTCTAAATGTTGTCTGTAAGAGTTAGGAGTGAGTTTAAAACATCTGAAAAGGACTTGCTTTACTTTAATACGTCCAACCCATTCAGAATCAAACATCTTACTAATGGCATGCATAACTTTACCTGTGGGTAGAAGAGTTAAAAACCTTAACCACTGGCCCTGGTCAATTCACTTTAGATTACATGCACTTTTAATACCAAAAATAAAACTTGTCACCCTTGTCTTTAAATTGAGGAAATAAGTTGCTGCTGGACTTGCCTTCAGGGAGTGAGTTTTTACTCCTGTTACTCGTGTGTACTTGAGAAAGGGCCATGGGTTCCTCTCATGCTGATGCCGCTTTTCTCTTCCTTTGTGCTCCTTAACTCTCTCAGCAGCCACAAGCTGTTTCAGCTCTCACCATGTCTCTCGTGTATCATGCTGCCACATCCTTTCCTACTGTTTGGTTTCCATCTGTTTCATTCTCATGGCTGCTTTGATCTGCTCATGTGTTATTTCCAGCTCTAGTATCCTTAATTCAAGATGCATTTTAAGATTATCTGGGAAACACTGGATGGCCATTCAGCTCCATGCTACACATGTACAGTCCTTGCCAGGCTGTTTAGATGTCCATCAGACTGTACTTTGATTGCACTTTAAGCAGCTATTACATCAGTCTTTTTTTCAGACTAGTAGTCGGGTGTCCTTTTGATATTCACTAGGTAACCAGTTGTGCCACTAACATTTTGGAATATTACTCATAGCTCTTCTTACCTGCCCAACCTCCTATGACTAAAGCATAAAATAATTGTTATGTTACGCATACCATTGCCTACTTTATATTATGTCTTTTAAGGCACACACAAATTTTTTGGTGACAGAACATTTTTACAGGTGATGTAAGTTCCATTTCAAAATATATCCCCTTGCTGCCTTGTGTGTGCAGGGATTATCGAGTTTAAATCTGCACTGATGGCACCACATATGTGAAAAAAGTAGCTTATGGACCTAAATCAAGTATCACTGACAAATAATGTAGATGGAAGTGGATGACTGGAGTAAATGTGCACTACTGCATTTAGTTATGAACAACATCTGCCACAACCAAACAAGCATTACACTGTACAACACCACAACTGGATTATAACGACTGAACTGACTCCTCAAGATTTCATTCACCTCAGTCTCAGTCCAGTGCCTTCTAGTGAAAATGTACCAACAGTAAGTGAGGCTTAACCAAACTATTTTACTCAGATAGACAAACACACACACACACACACACACACACACACACACACACACACTCACACACACACGCATGCACACACACCCACACTCACACACGCACACGCATGCACACATGCTCGCACACATGCACACACGCACGCACACATGTGTGTGCACACATGCACACACACGCACGTGCGCGCACACACACACACACACACACACACACACACACACACACACACACACACAGACACACACGCACACGCAATCATACACACTCACACACACACACACACGTGCAATAGTTCCCAGGAGGGGTAGCAGTACCCCTTTTCTGTGTCCATGATACATGTTGTCACCAAATAGAACAATCTAGTAAGAAAGTGTCAGCTTCTTAACACCGTTCCATTGAGACAACCAAGTCAATAATTGTAGCTGGTTTTACTCCACAATTTATCTTCAAAAAGGCAAGATGCCAGTATTCACATCAATGTTGTGAGGTTTACCATTTATAAACTAATAAATCAGACACCAGACTTAAAATAAAAGTCATGTTAAAATGAAAATTTAATGGATAGGTTTGGGGGAGGGCTCTACAGAACTCAATCTATACTCCTGTGAGGACTGACTATATAGGTAGTGCGCTAATGGCCTGGATAAAGCTCGTAACCAGTGAATTAACATGAGAAAGTTAAACTTTAGAGATCAGCAACTCAGAGTGACTAATCTCAGTGCTTAACTGACAGTGCTACCGGTTATCAGGGATGCTTTTCTTTTTCAGGGATTTTTATAAATACTGGCAAAACACTCTCAAGTTCTTTGCTCAAAGATTCTGGGCAAAGCCAAAAATTATGATAGAATAAATAAACACTTTCTAAATATTATTTTAATTTACTTAAAAAAGTTAACAGAATAACACATTTTGCATCAACATGCATTTTTGGACAATAATAACTATGAGACTCTAATATTTGACTTTATTGACTGTAATCCTAAATGATTTATAAGCAAATCAAAATTTTTATGACGGACAGGGTAAACATATCAGACAAAATCATGGCCATTCTATGAAATCAGAAACAAGTGCCATGTACATATTACTCATAATGACTGACAAATGAGAGTAATCGATTGGATGTGGCAATGCTAATGTAGGGTTGCTATGGATCGTGTGTGTGTGTGTGTGTGCATGTGTGTGTGTGTGTGTGTGTGTGTGTGTGTGTGTGTGTGTGTGTGTGTGTGTGTGTGTGTGTCTGTGTGTGCTGGGGGGTACTATAGTCCAAGCATAACAATATGGCTGTAATGTTTTCCACTTTCTATCACAAACATCATCAGCACTGCCATTATGTTTGTGTGTGAATGAGGGTGGTTGTAGTCTATTTATGAGTAACAAGTTTGCCATGCATTTTTTCACTTACCATCACAAACATAGACCTCACACATGACAGGTGACTATCTTTTGTTGTTTGACAGGAAGATGATGTGTGTGAAAACAACTGCTGATTGCCACAGGGGCACAGTGAGTAGCATCACCATTTCACAGTACTTTGATTTTTTTGAGTATGTGGATGTGGCTTTTTCTATGTGGAGTTTGGATGCCCACCCTCAGTGTATGTGTAGGTGTGTGTGTGTGTGTGTGTGTGTGTGTGTGTGTGTGTGTGTGTGTGTGTGTGTGTGTGTGTGTGTGTGTGTGTGTGTGTGTGTGTGTGTGTGTGTGTGTGTGTGTGTGTGTGTGATTGCGTGTGTGTGTGTGTGTGTGTGTGTGTGTGTGTGTGTGTGTGTGTGTGTGTGTGTGTGTGTGTAAAATATCACTGATTTTTATCTGTGCACATACACCATAATCCTGGGCACATACAAAACTCTTCTAAGTAGGATATTTTGAAAATAAGGCAAAAAATACATCACCAAACATTCAAACCTTTAAATCTTCTGGAGGTCAGGTGGGTCCCACACCACACACTCAATAAATGAATTTTGACATGGACTTTGTGGTGGCCTCTGTCTCAGCTGCACCTGTTTTAAAACTAGCCCTGCTCAGAGTTATGTGCATAACATTGCTGTAGCTCTTGTTTGGGTGCTGGGTATGGTGTGGTCATTACTTCTTCAAATTTTCTTCCTTAATCAAATCTCAAAGGTGTGAACAGGAGGTCAGTATAGCTTGTATTAGGGCTGAGAACAGTGCAGTCATTGTTTCTTTGACTTTTCTTACAGAAGTCCGAGGTATGCAAAGGTTACTATAGCTTAAGTAGTGCACTGCCTAGGAACAATAAGTTGGACTACATTGTTGTAATCACATAGAAGTAGTGCATTGTCTAGGAACAATATGTTGGCATATATTGTTGTGATCACTATTTATTAGATCTCTTACAATTACTTATCAGGTATGTATACAGGTAGCTGCCTTTGGGGATTAGGGTTGAAGATAGTGGAGGCATGCTATGCATATATATGACAACAGTCACTTGATATATATACATGACTATGGTCAATTAAACTTCTGCTTTCATTCCACCTGAGGGATGTACAGTGAGTGTCTTTTCCTGGCAGGGTAGGATAGGGTAGGGAGGCAGGAATTATTCTAAGATAAGATTTATGTATCCTCTCAAAGATTTGTCTTGTTAGTTTATTTTGAGTTACTATTTAGTCATCATTGAACATTAAGCCTTAGGCATAACTCTTTGCTGAAAAAAAATATATGTTTGAAATTCTTCTCTTACTCATGATTTCTGTTCAGGCCGCTACTGGATCAAAAGGTTGGGGAAATGCTATAAAATGCACCTCAGAGCATTTATAACCGTATGGTCAAGCCGACAGACACCGCTCCAGCCACAGCTTAATTATTTCCTTCACATTTTTTACTGTGCTATCTTGGCAAGTTAAGTTGTGCTCAAGGGATACAAGGAAAAATACAGCTGAATAGCAGCACTGAATTTCTTTCATTAGTCATTGCTTTTGTTCAAGGCATCACTGGATGAAAAGGTTGCAAAAAAATACAAAAATGCTCTTCAGAACATTTAGAAAGCCATAGCTTCATGATAAAGCTGAAAAGTAAGGCAAAATATGAGAAAAGGAAGAACAAAATAATGTGCCTGGTGTGGGGAGTTCGAGGTAGGGAAAGATGGGGAGAGCACTACATAGTGTGAGGAGTCTGAGGTAGGGAAAGATGGGGAGAGCACTACATGGTGTGGGGAGTCTGAAGTAGTAAAGGTGGTGAGATCACTACATGGTGTGGGGTGTCCGAGGTAGGGAAAGATGGGGAGAGCACTACATGGTGTGGGTTGACCGAGGTAGGGAAAGATGGGGAGAGCACTACATGGTGTGGGGAGTCCGAGGTAGGGAAAGATGGGGAGAGCACTACATGGTGTGGGGAGTCCGAGGTAGTAAAGGTGGTGAGATCACTACATGGTGTGGGGTGTCCGAGGTAGGGAAAGATGGGGAGAGCACTACATGGTGTGGGGAGTCCGAGGTAGGGAAAGATGGGGAGAGCACTACATGGTGTGGGGAGTCCGAGGTAGGGAAAGATGGGGAGAGCACTACATGGTGTGGGGAGTCCAAGGTAGGGAAAGATGGGGAGAGCACTACATGGTGTGGGGAGTCTGAGGTAGGGAAAGATGGGGAGAGTACTACATGGTGTGGGGAGTCCGAGGTAGGGAAAGATGGGGAGAGCACTACATGGTGTGGGGAGTCCGAGGTAGGGAAAGATGGGGAGAGCATTAGAAGATGCGTGCAAGGGGGTGAAACCATATGCATTGGGGGGGACATGGAGCCGTTTGTTTAGAGCACAATTTCACCTATGGCCATCCTTGTATATAGGGTAGCTGCAATGTAACATTATTGCATCTAAATGCCAGTCATTGTCAATCCTCCTCAGTAAAATAGGCCAATGTGGTGTGGTAGGAAGGCTTGCCAAATCGCTAAAGCACTGTAGCTATAGTTTAGTCTGTGCATACTATCTTTAAAACTCTGTAACATGAACTATAATGTTGCTTATAAGGGGGGGGGCATTGATAGAAAGTGTCCAGGGGACTACTGACTTGACATTTGTTGGGGTCCCCCAAAATTCTAACACCAGCTCTTAATGGACTTAATACCATGATTTTGTAATGTAGAAAATCATTTGTTGGGAGTACTTTGGTTTAGATGTATTTATTGCTTTTGTGGGGATTGTTATATGGTGTTATATTATTATTATTATTATTATTATTATTAATAATAATAACAGAACATTTTGTTATTGTATTTTTATAACCAAAATAAAGTAAAACCTAGAGGAAAGTATCAGGTGAAGCAGATAAATGATCACTTCAAATTCACAAGCTAGTCCATTATTTTCAGAGGGAAGGAATAAGGAAACCATTTTAAACTGATAGGCGACGACTATCAGTTTATCTGCAACTGAATAGATTCTTCCTATTCTTCCTACCACATTTTACATATGGATGTTGCCTAACTACTACAAAGTCATTCATATATCCAGTGGATGCCAATGACACAGAGAGATAGTATTTGAGATTTACATTATAGCTATATTTTTCTTTTCTACAATCCCTATAGAAATTGCTTTGCCGCTGAGTTCCATTTCATTATGAAATAATACAGCTTGTGATAATAAGCAGCAAGTGTGAAAACAGTAAAGTGCGCATTCTACTAAATGAAGAGTTGTACATTACATGCATGTAATGAAATATGCAACTCTTGACATTTATTTATTATTTATTTTACATCTGTTGACCAGGTGTGTCCGACTGAGCTGAAGAGCCCTTTTTCAGCAGTGGCCCAAGGAGAAAAGCTCCAACATATTATATAATTTTTGTTATAAATTAGCATTAAACAGCAATGTTACAGGATTATTACAAGGCATTAAGTAGCAATACAATGTTATACAGTGTCAGTAATCAGGAGTATAGCAAAGCTCTATCAAGATGCATAAAAAGAGACAATAATATGTCATTAAGATAAACGTAGTTTTTGGGGTAAGTGGTTACAAAAAAACAGTTTTATCATAATGTAGTTGAATGAAGGCAAGACAAATATTATAGAATGTTTCTCAGAGGTGATTAGCTTAATAGATTTTAGAAGACAGTAGAAAGAGTAGTCGAGGAAGATTAGAGAGAGCTAGTGAGAAGGGCGAGTAAAGGGCAGGAGGTAGATTAAGGAGTGGGACGTAGGGCATGTTAAAGGAGGGAGAGTGCAGTGGCAGGACCAGTGACTTTTTAAGTACTCTTTGGTGGCTGTCTTAAATTGTTTAGGATGTGTAAGGGTCCTGATTTCTAGTGGGAGCCTATTCCAGGCAATAGTGGGGTGATAGCTGTACATTTTATGTCCAAATTTAGACTTAGGGTTGTACATTTCTAGCAGGTCTTGGTTAGAGCTTCGGAGAGGTCTCGAGGGAGAATAATAGGAAATAAGAGGTAATAGTTTTGGGCAGTAGGAAGGTTGGTATATAGGTTCATAGGTTCATAGGTTCATACTAGGCTATCTGCCCTAGGGCATTTATAAGCCTAGCCAGAGTATGTTTGGCTTTCGCCACCCATTTTAAGTTAATTTTGCTATGCCCTTTTTCGAGGTTAGTATACTGTGCCTCTGTCTAACAGTGACACAGAAGTGATACCCGGGGTAAACCTATGATCTCCCATCCACTCATCAAGATTCCTCTTGAAGAGAGTCAATGAGGGACTCTGCCTAACCTGGACTGGGATTTTATTCCATAGTGAAGGGAGCCTCTGGGTTATGAATCTGTCCCTCCAGCATGTCCTATTTATTTCAGTGCTGAGGTTCAAGTCTCTCGAGTGTGTAGCTCGATGGGATTTGGATTTTTGAGGTGCAGCATGTCCCTTAATTCCGGGTTGGACATGGCCTTATACGTCAGGCACAGGTCACCTCTGAGCAGTCGGTATGCCACTGAGTAGAGCTGGAGTTTCTTTAACCGGGCAGCATATGGCATCTGTTTGAGCCCTTTGATCCTCTTGGTGAGGTACTTTTGGGGTCTTTCCAGTTGCTGCAGGTGTTTGGTAAGGTACATCCCAAAGGGGCATTGTACTTGATTATGGGCCTGATGAGGGATGAGTAAAGAGGCACGATGACCTCCCTAATCTAGATGTGAATCCCTTCATGATTAGGTGGGCTATATAAAATGTTTTTCTAACCACTTTGGCCACGTGGTTGTCAAATGAGAGATTGCTATCAACTTGGGTCCCCAGGTCCCTAATGACTTCTTCTGTACTTAATGGATTACCACCTATGTGGTAATTTGTGGGCACTTTGTTTTTGCCAAAGGGATGACTATACACTTTTGGCATTTAGCTTGAGGCCATGGCTCTGGCACCAGTTGTCTGTTTCTATGAGGCCCTTTTGGAGGATGCTTGTGTTGGCTGGAGAGTCGATTATGGCACCCAGTTTGCAGTCATCTGCGAACTTGGTCAGCCACAGTCCTTCTGTGTTGGCCTGTACCTCCGAGAAATATATACCAAACAAGAGAGGTCCCAGGACTGAGCCTTGTGGGATGCCACTTGTAACTGGTTTGGAGTCTGACATGGCTCCAGCAATTCTAACCATGTGGGTTCTGTCCTTGAGCCAGTTTGCAACCCATCTAGTGACATAGGGGTTTATATTTAAGCTGGTGAGCTTATCTATAATGCCCGAGTGGGGTATTGTATCGAAGGCTTTTGCGAGGTCCAGATAGGTTGTGTGGACCACCTTCCCTTCGTCAATGGCCTTGGTGACTGTTTCAAAGAAGTCAACCAGGTTTAAGAGGCAGGATCTGCCCTTAACAAAGCCAAACTGGGTAGGAT
This sequence comes from Protopterus annectens, assembly GCF_019279795.1. Lineage (NCBI taxonomy): Eukaryota > Metazoa > Chordata > Ceratodontiformes > Protopteridae > Protopterus > Protopterus annectens. The sequence continues at coordinate 710,743,333 of NC_056733.1, read as the reverse complement.
CCAGTGTCTGTAGGTCCCCAATAACTTTATTTATGAGGTCCATAATGATCCTTTCCATAGCTTTGCAGACCAAGCTAGTCAGGCTTATGGGGTGATAGTTTCCAGGGTCCATTGAGGCACCACCTTTGTGGAGAGGGACCACTGTTGCTGTATGCCACTCTTTGGGTACATATCCTGTAGTAAGGCTGAGATTGAACAGTAGTTTTATGTTTGGGTTTAGCTCTTCTTGGAGTTCATGTAGGATGCAGCCTGGGACACCGTCTGGTCCCATTGATGCTGTGTTTTTTGCTTTGGAGAGGGCGGCTCCCACCTGAGCATCTGAGATGTTGGGGGGGCAGCACTCTGCTGGGATAGATATTTGCCCTTTTGGTGGGGAGCGGGGGAGAAGTTTGCGCTGAACCTGTCAGCTAGGATGTTGGCAATGTCTGTGGGATCAGTGTATTTTTTGTCATTTTGGACTAATTCTGAGCATATCTGTGAATTCCCACCCAGGTTCCTAACATAACTAAAGAAAGCCTTGTGATTATCTTTAGTGTCCTGTGCAATTTTTCTCTCGAAGCTGGCCTTTGACGATTTTATGAGTGCCCTTAGTTATTTGCTAATACTGATCAGAGATGCCTTCCCTTTTTGGGATTTTGCTCTATCATGTAGTAGCTTCCTCCTTCTATTGTATAGTTTGTTTATGGCTGGGGTCCACCAGACAGGTCGTCTGCCTTTGGAGGATTGGGTCTTGGTTTTATTTGGGATTGCATGATCCATGCATTCCTGAAGGTGAAGGTGTTCATAGAATGCATTTATAAAGGATTCTGCGGTCTGGGCCGTATTTTCCACAGGCCCGGGGGCTTTGAAGGATTCCACCTCGGTTTTGAGGAGTGTGAAATTTGCTTTAGAGAAGTTTTTCACTGTGGTTTTCTGGGCAGAGGGTGGGGTCGGGATGTGAATATCCAGTGAGATCAGTTTATGGTCTGATCTTACCAGTGAGGGATACACTTCTGGTCTGAAGCATAGAGTCCCCATGTTGGTGATGATCAGGTCCAGTATGTTTTCCCCTCTTGTGGGAGTGGTAACAAGTTGTTCCATAGCATTTGAGTTTATGAATTCTAGGAACCTTTGGGCAAGGGTGTTGGAGCTAGAGTAATGCTCCCAATCTATGTTTGGGTAGTTGAAGTCACCCAATATAATGGTGTTCGGAGAGACCTTCATATTTTCCAGTGTTCTTAGGAAGGCCGAGTGGGGTCCCTGTGTTTGGGAGGGTGGTCTGTAGCAGGCTATAAACTGGAAGGCAGTTTTACCCACTGTTAGTTGCACATGGATAGTCTCTGATGCTTCGTGCTTTGCCACCAACCTGGAGGTGTGGGTATCTTTGATGAATATCGATACTCCCCCTCCTTTTGTGGTTCGGTCCAAGTTTTGGGGCCGAAAAGCAAGGTATGAGGTATAACCTGGTAGTGCTGGGGTGCTCTCGGGAGTCCTGAACCAGGTTTCTGTTACTGCACAGATATCGATGTTCTCCATGCTAAGGAGAGTTTCGAGTGCGTGCATCTTGAGGTTTAGACTTCTAGCGTTGAGTAGCATTACTCTTAGTTTCTTATCCCTTGTGATACCTATGGAGGTGGGTTTGTCTTTTGAGCCTTGCCTAAAAAGGCACTATGGGGGTAGCAAGAGCCTTTGCCAAAATCCGAAAGCCCAGGGGTGACAGGTGCAAGCCATCCCAAGCAAAGCATCAAGGCTCGTCGTGCATATCATCCCACGCTGACAGGCATTGGATCCCCTTTGAATGACACCAATACTTAAGCCAATTGTTGAAATTGATCATCTTGTCTTCATATTGTGGCATCATTCTTGGTGAGGGTAAGATGCTACTCAAGGTCAGGGTCATACCAGCCTGGGCTACATGCTCAGAGAGCTCCTCTATGTCTCTTTTTATGTAGTCCAGGGAGGTACGTCTCAGGTCATTCACACCAGCATGGACAATGACTGAGTCATATTTGTACTTGCCTTGGAGTGATAGAATGAATGATCTGGGGCTGAGAGAGAAGAAGCTGGTGGAGTAATTCAAGCCAGTTTAGGTGTTTTAGAGAGAGACAGTGATGGGATTTGTAGGTTTGTTGTGCAGCAAATCTAGCTACCTTGTTGTAGGCAGATTCGAGTTTGGTCAGGAGTGTAGAGTTAAGATTTGTGAGAATGTGAGAGTTGTACATTAGACTAGGTATAAGGTAGGTAAGAGAAAGAGTAACCTTGGCTTCACAGGTAAGGAATTTCTTGTTACGGTAAAGGAGCCCTAGTTTTCAATGAGTCTTTTTGATGATTCTTCTTCTTTCGGCTTTTCCCAGTTAAGGGTTGCCACAGTGGATCACCTGTCTGCTCAAGATTGGCAGTGGAGTTTTACGGTGTCGAGTTACCAGCCCTGCGCCCAACCTTCCACAGAAGGCACATACATGCACACACTCACACCTAGGGCCAATTTAAAGTGTCCAATCCACCTAGAGCATGTCTTTGGGATGTGGGTGGAAAACGGAGCATCTGGAGGAAACCCACACGACCACAGGGAGGACATGCAGACTCTGAACAGAAGGCACCCCAGCCTAGAATCAAACCGGAGAACCGCTTGCTGTGAGGTGACAACGCTAACCGCTGCGCCACCATGGCCGCCCATGAGTCTTTTTGATACATTTAAAAAATAGCATACAAAAACAAACTAAACTTCTTGAAGATGAAACTGTCAAGAAAGCAATGGCTCAGCCACAAACACAGGTTATTCATTCAAATATTCAGCCACTGACCAAGTCACACACAGACATAAGGGGTGGCTCTGAGAGTTTAAAATTGGAAGAACTCGAATTGCTTTGGCAAATCAAGCTTGATGCCTATAAATACCCAGGGCTGAATGATGCTTGCTCGATTAAATGCATTTTAAAGCTGAAAAGTTTGGGAAGATAACTTATAGTATAGAGTGCATATTGGTGTGACCCTTTAATTGCAATTAAACATGAATTTAACTAGTCTATACTTATAATGTATAGTATAATTTAGTCATATAAGTTTCCTCTATGATGAGTTATATATACTATTCTTACACCTTGTGAGTTTGCTGTACATGCAGGTGTTTTTGTATGTTTGCGGCTTGTTTATATATAGGGGATAGTTATATGGGCTTTATATAGGTTATGATTGGAAGCTGCATATTTCTCCGATGTTTTTTGACCATTGTTTTCTATTTTTTCCCCTTTCCAATAATTGTTATGTAAGCTTGTTGAAAACCTTTCAGTGAATGGGCAAGATATCTTGATAGGCCCACTATCAGCATGTATAATGAGTTTAATTTTTTTTCCTTATTTTCTTGTTTAACTGAAGCCTTTGATTCCGTCCGTCATAGATATTTAAAGATATCATCAATTATAGTTTTGGATGGACTTAATTACCACCACTAGTTGTTTACCTAGATGCTAGTAGCAGCTTATTCGATTTTTTGATGCAAGGCGAGCCTGTTCCAGTATGATAAGTAGTGCTGGGATTGTTTTTTGACTTTTGTGATTGAGAAGCCAGTCGCCAGTACAGCCCACCTAGCTAGCTACGAGTGAACTTATAGGGCAGAGTCTTGCGATTATAGACTAGCGAGCATGCTAGCTACTAGAGATTGGTTGCTCCTTGCCCTTTGGTTCCTATCCCTTGGTTCTTACTGCTTCATGACATTTCTCCTTAGAAAAGAAGCTATATTAAGGCAATTGTACCCCATTTAGTCTCCCCATGCCTGAATAAGGTTGATCGAGTTAAGCTTAAAATACAGAGTGAATTAAAAAAAATGTAATATCTTTGACAGAATGCCACTGCTACTGATTGTTTATATGTTCCGCTTTTGCGATACGTTACTAGGCACTGTGAGCTTATTTTACTTGTATCCGATATATTTCCGATGTATGTAATCAAAGCATTTATTTTATATGTGGCTGATACATATCTTTAATGCATTTAACCAAGGTACCTATTTTAATTGTGTTTGATGTATTTTTGACACACTTAACCAAGGTATTTCCAAATTATTATTTTAATAAGATGGTTTTGAATATATGGAAGCTAGTCTTGATTTATCCGCTCACTAATCTTTGTCAGTAACGGGCGTATATGTGTTGATTACAGTGTTGATTGCTGTGAGTTTAGTATGCTATCATAGGTGCTTTTGAAACATGTGACTCTTTTTTGCATGCTTTTAAATGTAATGTAAGATACTAGAAAAATGCATCCACATTCAACTTATGGATCATCTTCTCAATCAAAACTTACTCACCCCTACCCAACATGGCTTTCGCCCCTGTCACAGCACAACTACTGCTCTACTCTCCTTCACTCACACCATTGCAGAATCTCTGGACAACAATAAACTTACTTCCTGTCTCTTTCTTGACCTCTCCAAAGCTTTTGATACAGTGTTTCATCCACTACTACTATCTAAACTCACTAACTTTCACCTCTCCACCTCCACCCTCAACTGGTTTGCTAGCGATCTGTCTGAACGCAAACAATCAGTTAAATGGCTCTCTTCCCCTTCTCCTGTCTTACCTCTCTCTGCTGTTGTTCCACAAGGTTCCATCTTGGGTCCCCTCTTATTCAACATCTTCACCAATGACCTTTTCACCTCATGCCATCAGTCCTCACTTATACAATATGCAGACGACTCCACAATAATTTCTACAGCCAACATCTCCGACCTACACTCCCTAACCCAAACAGCGCTACTTTACACTGAACAATGGCTTTCAGAGAACTTACTGATTCTCAATCCTACTAAAATCAAACTCTTACTCTTCCTACCCCACTCTCTTAATCATCATAAATCGTCCTTTGCCATTAAGTCTTGCAATAACACAGCTATCCTACCTGACACCCACACAAAACTCCTTGGAGTCATTATCGATAATGAATTAAAATTCAATCAACACATACAGCAATGTATAAAGAAAACACATCAGAAATTAGGTCTATTATACCGAAACAAAAAATATCTCAGTCCCGAAGCTAGACTCACCCTAGGACAAGCACTCCTCCTCCCCTTACTCCTCTATGCTGCTCCAGTTCTCACAAATATCCAAAAAACTACCCTGAATAAACTCCAACAATCCTACCACAAAATAGCCAGATTCATCACCAACTCCCCAAACAACACACATCACTGTATTGCTTTGAAGTCTCTACAATGGTTAGAACTCCCACAACTACTACATCTCTATCAATTTCACATGTTGCACTCTATGCTCTTTAAACCATTCTACTGTCCATCCTTATCTCTCCTTGTCTCTGTCTACACCCCATCTCGACCCCTCTGCACCTCTAATCAACAATTGCTTGATATTTACCACCCAAATAAGTCAGTAGGTAAGCTACTCTACAAACACTCTGTGGCCCAAGCCTGGAACAAACTACCCCTTGACATTCGCTCAGTCTCTCACACCCCACTATTTAAAAGAAAACTAAAGATTCATTTACTCAATTCCAGAATTTGCCCCTGCTATGACCCTACATAATTTTCTCCTCCCCCCACATTGGAATCACTCCATCTATCCTTGTCATACTTCTGAACTCTATCCCCACTAGTTCAGTTACATAGCATCAAAAAAAAAAAAAACCCCAAAAAAACCTTGTGCTGTCATTTAACTATTGTTAATGTTGTTTTGTTTATTGTTTTATTACTGTAATGACTAGTTTTATTTCTATTGTTTGCTGTGCTTGTATACTACTGTTGTGTTTTTTTATTGTACTATCTGGAGCTTTTCTCCTCGGGTCTCCACTGAAAATGGGACAAAATCCCAGTTGGACTAACCCGGTCAACAAATAAAAATAAATAAATAATGATTTTAGGTTATTTTTATAGTCTTAAGAAGTTTGACCAGAGATTCGAACAAAAGTGTGTATTGGATTAAAAGCAATAACATATAGTTTGTGGCTCAGCCGTTGCTTTCTTGACAGTTTCATCTTCAAGAAATTTTTGATACAGTTATTAACATGTAAGTCAACTTTAAGCTGATCGTCGATGGTTACAACTAAGAGCTTAATGCTGGATTCTACCTGAATGGGAGTGTTATGAAGGGACTGTATGGAGAAGGAGGGTTTAATATTGTTGAACTTTTTAGGAAGGAAGAGTAACAGCTTAGTTTTTTTAGGGTTAAGGATGAGCTGGTTGTTGGAGAGACATGTTTCAACTAAGTTAAAAGATGCCTGAGTAGCTGAGAAGAGTTTGGAAGGAGATTTGGCTATGGTGATGACTGTAGAGTCATCTGCATATTGCACTAAAGATGACTGAGGACAGGAGGTACAGAGCTGATTAGTAAAGATATTAAAATGTAAAGGCCCTAGGATAGACCCTTGAGGTATACCCTTTTTACAGGGACAGTAGGAAAGAGTACAGAGTGCCATCTCACTGACTGAGATCTATCAGTGAGGTAGCTAGAAAACTATGCAACAGTATCAGAGAAGAAGGTGAGGTTATGCAGTTTGTGCAGCAGAAGAGAGCATGATGGTGTTGAAAGTTTTTGAGAGGTCCAAGAATAGGCAAGAAACATGTTTATGGTCATCCATGGCTACAGAGACATTGTTGAGGAAGGATAATAGAGTTGTAGTGGTGCTATGTTTCGGTCTGAAGCCGTGTTGAGTGGGTGTAAGCAGATTTTCCTGTATTAAATACTGCATAACTTGTTTATGAATACATTTTTCTAGTGCTTTAGAGAGAGAGGAGAGGATAGCGATAGGTCTAAAGTTGGAGATATCAGAGGAGTTACCTCCTTTGTGTATAGGTAGAGTGTAGCATTGTTTCCAGATGGAAGGGACTTTAGATTCAGAAATAGAGCGATTAATTAGGATAGATACAGGGAGAGCAAGAGAGTCAGCTGCTAGTAGAAGAAAAGTGGAAGGAATATTGTCAGCTGATGCTGACAAGGGTTTTAATTTAGAGTGTAGAGTTTTGATGTAGCTAGTAGGTACAGGTTTGAGGGAGAAGGTATTTGAGGAGATAGCATTAGGAGTAGGTTCAAAAAGTTGGAGGTGTTAGTAGTAGAGGAGTTCCAGTTAGGGTTGAGTAACATAGATAGTGAATCAATAAAATAGGTATTGAAGATAGTGGCAGTTTCTTCAGGTGTCTTGTCTGGGCATGGATTGGGGGAGGTAAGATTACCAAGATGTAATATTTGGTTAATAGAATTCCAGACTTTTTAGGATTAGATCTTAGGGCTATGGGTGGTTTGTTATAGAAGTCCTTTTTATCTTTGTTTGTATCTTTTTTGTCAGATTTCTGAGTTTTTTATATTTTTGCAAGTCTGAAGGGAGCTTAGTTTGTGACCATTTTTTCCATAATCACCACATCATAGCTCTTGACAATATATTTTTATCATTTCTGTAAGAATTTTAGGAATGAACCATTCCCAGGCTACATTACAATGTCTTATCTTTAACTCTGGAATATTTCATGATTTCTACTGTGAAAAAAAAATAGGACTAGCTCCATTTTCCTGGAGAATTCTATGGATCAGTTGTGATTAATCTCTGTTCTTTTCCTCTCTAAGTGTTAAGAAATGCTCATTTAGTAGCAATGTTTTTTTTATTAATTTTTAGCTGGATAAGCCAGTGAAAGAAACTGAGTGACCAGTTATTTCACCCAGTGAGACACAAACACTTATATGATGCTCGGTGAAGGAGGGAGGAAAATAAAGGAACAATAAATAGAAAATAAGTTATCCCTTATGTACAACGGTGCCATTGTGTGCTTGCACAGTCCCCTACTTAGTACATGCACACGTGAAGATTTATATCAGACACACATTTTGGGTCATAAGAAGAACAGCACTGAATAATGAAAAGGAAAAAAAAAACACGGGCTACACATACACAGTAGATGGCAGGCTAACAGGCCAGGGAACTATTATCCATTGTTTGGTAACAGCATGGTATATAGGATTGTCTCTTATGTAGGACTGCCTCGTATAGAATGCATTGTCACTGCATGCTGCTCACATTTGGTTACTGTTAGGCATGGTACAGGTGTACCTGTACCATGGGAGTAGACCATTACATAGTACATTGAATGTTGACCAAAAGCCACATTACATATTGCTGGTTAAACATAATCCAGGACACCTGGGAAAACCATTGGTTACTTCCATAGATGTTTCTAATTTTTCTGCATGACACTGCATATATACCAAAAGGGGAGGGACAGTGGGAGTGTATCTGTGTCTGGTTCTGGACTGTGACATGCATGCCTACTTCATTTCTTAATGGTTGCCTGTCTATATACCTATAAATAACACTTTATATTCAGGGCACAGTGATGCAGTGCAGCAGTACCCAAACAGCAGTCACTATACCTATACTATACTTGGTCCACCCTATAAATAACACTTTATATTCATGGCAAAGTGGTGCAGTGCAGCAGAACCCAAGCATCAGTCAGTGTACCTACAGTGCACAAGGCCCACGCTATAAATAAACCTTTATATTTGTGGCACAGTGGTGCAGTGCAGCAGTACCCAAGAAGCAGTCAATGTACCTACAGTGCACATGGTCCACCCTATAAATAAACCGTTATATTCATGGCACAGTGGTGCAGAGCAGCAGTACCCAAGCAGCAGTCAGTGTACCTACAGTGCACATGGCCCACCCTATAAATAAACCTTTATATTTGTGGCACAGTGGTGCAGTGCAGCAGTACCCAAGAAGCAGTCAATGTACCTACAGTGCACATGGTCCACACTGAGAATCCCTATATCTATATGACAACTCTGTGCCTCTCTGAATGATATTTATTAGCTTCCCAGTCTCTGCAGCTGGGAAACGGTATTCTGGCATGTGGCACAGAGTAATACATTTGTGAGTTGTGGCAGATGTGCTACCTGTGATCCATGGTTTGATTCCTTTTGCTTACAATTTAGCTCCTGCATGAATGTGATTGTCTGTGGCTATTTAGCAGAGTTGGGGCTGGCTGTACCGATACCTGTATCAGCTGTCACCTAACGGTTTCACTATGGACAGTATTGCTATGCAATCTGAAATGCCATATGCTCAGGATTCTGTTTCCCAATCTCCTGAGCACTCATTTAGTTAAAGAAGCAGACACCTGTACTTCTACTGAATGAGGGACTCTGAGGAGAGCTAGATGCATGACCAAATATAGGGATACCTTTGTGCCCATCCACCATCAACATTCTCAAACATCACTACCTTTCTTGTTGTCTTTTGCTTCATTTTAGTTTAACCTTTTTATCATCTATCTTAACTGAATCAGCATTCCTTTACCCATTTTGAGTTTTGATTTTCTAACTGCTCTATTTATATATTTACTTTCTTAATTGATGAGTGAACTTCATACCCTCCACACTGTGAAGTTTTTAATTGGTTTGTTTCTGTATTTATATTTCTTAAATGCTACACATATTTTTAACAGATGATGTTACTTCATTTGCAGACTACAAGTGTTTTTTCTATATTCACGGTCTAGACATTTTTCTTTTGCAGCAATATGTGTTGTGTCTGCGATAGCACTTTCCTTGTTACCCCAATATTCATTCACACAGATTTCATTTATGTTTGTTAAAGCTTCTTTAAGGCAATGTTGCCTTCTTGTCAACATCTATTTTTCTGAAATCCAGAACTCTTGGCTTTTTGGCAGGCCTTTATGGAAAACTTGAATGTGAGACACAATGATAATAACCTGTTCCAAAACAGTTACCTTTTTTCAGATCTATGATCTTCAATTAGCATATCAGAACATACCCAGAACTGGCTTTTTCCAGTTACATTCTAGTACCAACTATCTGTGAATTGCTACTGGAAAACATCAAAAATATTCCTGCTCTTTGGCAGAGCTCCGGTAATGATATTCCAGTTAACACCTGACAGGCTGAAATGTACCATTATTACTGATGTCCCTTTCTATGTCTTTAGTCATTTTCTTTCGTTTTATCTCATTTTGATGAAGTTCTGCATACAACCACTGCACAGATTGTGTTGGCATTTTTAGTCTTGAATGTGGCCTGCAATGCTTCTTCCTATTTTAGCTTATGATACCCTTTTTCCTTTCTAAAAACATTTTGAACTACAGTCCTGGTCTGGCATCTAATGACTTTTCTTCATATTACTGAAGGTAGTTAGTAGGCTATTGTCCTTACAGTGAAATAGTTTTAGTTGCTTTTTTTTCCATGCGTGTAGTTTTTCTTCTATCAGACACACACACACACATACACACACACACACACACACACACCTGGATACAAGGATGATATGCAGACTCCTCACAGAAAGTACCCCAGCTGAGACTCAAACCAGAGGACCTCTTGCTGTGAGGTGACAATTCTACCTACTATGCCACTGGTGTCATGACTGTTTATTTGCTTATTTATTAATTAATTTATTTATTTGTTATATTAACTGTGATTTTCTACAGATCTAAGTAAAGGAAGCCAGCCTGAAGTTACAGTTTCTAATACACAAATATACAACAGACTGCATTGTATTAGAGCTAAATTTAATACATGCAGAAGTAGCAGACAACCACAAGTTACTCCTTCTGAAATTTGTAATACACAAGCTGTAAGAAAGAATTATGAGAGAGCAGTAGTTACAATATATACATTCAAAGGATATTTGTGCACTGATAAGAAGGTAAAGAAAAGAAAAACGTAAGGAATGAATAGAGGAAAGGATGAAGACAAAAACAAAATGGAGGAGAAGAAGTGAGAACGTAGGGAATTATAACAAAAAAAGGGAGACGAGAATTAGGGATATCCGAGAAAAAGATAGAGGCAGATTATATGTCAGCTAGAAGTATCAGATTATCATACAGAGAGCTATATCAGTTAAGAAATTTGACCATGCTGAAAACATACGGCTTTCCTATTCAAGTTTTTTTCCCCATGATTGGCAGGTGGGGGTTCCCAAATCTTGATCCTATTAATAACAAGGTATGATATGTGCTACACAGCTTGTTGTAGGAAAGGAGTAAGGAAGTTGTGTTTTGGGGATACACCTTTATTTCTCCAGAGAAATACATCTCTTTTGCCTCTAAAATAGGTTCACATTAATAACGGATTCCAATGAAGTCCCTTGCGAGAAAAAAAAATAGAAGTGGGTACTTGTTAGCTGAAATATGTTAAAAATCTGCTCACATGCTGTAATAATTAGAAAAAGTGAATATGTGTGTATGCTCAGTGTGTGTGTGTGTGTGTGTGTGTGTGTGTGTGTGTGTGTGTGTGTGTGTGTGTGCGTGTATGTGTGGGTGTGTTTGTCGGTGTGTGGGTGTGTGCGGATGTGATCTTTACCCAACTCTAAAATGATTGAAATAGACTTTGCTTACCTGACTTGTAAGTTTCTCATAATGTTTTCCATACATTCTTGAATCAGACTGTTCTGTTGTAGTACTCACCATTGAAAATTGCTCTATAGTCTTGCTACCTTTCAAAACACAGCAATACTCTTACATGTTCATTAAGACTACCTTCCTATTATCATAAATTATTTCATAAACAGGCTCACACTGTATGGTCTATAGTTTACAGATGGGTGAATTAAAAAATGCTTTATTAAACACACACACACACACACACACACACACACACACACACACACACACACACACACACACACACACACACACACACACACAGGTACAATATAGCTTTCAGCTTTGTACCAACTAAAAATAGTTAGTAAAAATTCCCTGGCTTCAGGACATTTGTAACACTGGTACTAAATTTTCAAAAATGTCTAACTTTAGGAGGGGCAGATGACTTAAGACCTAAGCAAACATATATTAACGGAAAAGAAAACAAACCATATTAACATTTTTTTTCCATTTACATACATTATACGTCACATATCTTTTCTTTCTTTATCACTATCACTCCAACATTACATAAATTGCTGAATTCCTGCTTTCCCATAAACTTCACTCCTCCTCCTGAACATTATTCTGCTACATTGTTCCCACAAATTCCATTTATTTCTATGCAATTTGCTCTTTCCCTTTTCTAAAGATCCCTCTTCCATTTCTTTTATCTCTTTTATAATATTCAACAATTCAAATACAGTTGGTATGGACTTTGATTTTAAGTTTCTAGTAATTGCTTTTTTTGGCAGCCAACAGAATTAAACATTATAAGCAATTCAGATCCTGTGTCCCAGTTCAATAGAATCATTTCCTTAGTTACAGCTAGTTGCTCACCTAATATTTTTGGCAGAATACTCTATTGGGAATCTTCAGAATCTCGAACCACACATGACAAGCTGTAAGTGTTCAATAAATCCAACAAATCCAAAAACAGAACACTCTCGACGAAACAGACCCGGAACACACTAATTCCTTGTTTCTCCTTTATTCTCAGTAAGGCCAAACACATGAATCATAAAACACATAAAAAATAACATAAACGCTGTAACAATCGCTATGTTTTCATCCTTAAACAATACGGAGATTATCTGATGAAGTCCGTATTATTTAAGGATGAAAATGTAGTGATTCTTACAGCATTTATGTTATTTTTTATGTTTTACGATTCATGTGTTTGGCCGTGCTGGGAATAAAGGAGATACAAGGAATTAGTGTGTTCCGGGTCTGTTTTGTCGAGAATTTTCAGAATCTGCCAACTTATTACACCCCCAAAACATATGTCCCCCTCACACACATCCAACATTTGGTATTTACTTGAGGAAAAATTATTTGAACTCTGCCTGGGTTTTAAAAATACTATGCAAACACTTCCAAGTAAAGATCCTAAACCGTCTGGGCTTTGTTGCATAATTGGGAGCCATACATATGTCCTCCCATTGTTCTCTTGTAACTTGCTTTTCCATTTTCTCTTCCCAATCTTTTCAAACCTCCTCGGACTTATTTCTTATAGTTATTGTGCAATATTTTATATGCCCTACTAATTATCTTTTTCTAAATAGCAGCTTCTTCTCCAGATTCAACTAAAAACTGTACCAGAGCAGGCCTTTCACTTAGAATACCCCTATCCCTTTCTCTTTGTCTGTACTCTGATATCAAGTTCTGTTGGGGAAGGCAGTCCAAATGTCTTCTTGGTCTCACCCCATACTATTACCTTTCCCTCTCTAGTTATTTGCTCCTAATATGTTGGATCCTTTACAAGTTTTCTCCAGTCAACTCCAGCCCCCACTTGCCTGTTTTCTGTACCCCCTGTTGCAGTCATCCCTATTGGTAGAATCTCCATTCTCCATTCTTGTGTTGGCTTAGTTCTTAGAATACTTTCTGCTACTTTATAAATGCAATATTCTGTATGGTTATTATTATCCTTAAGGTTCTTCATGCAAAATCCCAGTTTCTCTCTATTTCTTGATTTCCCCCACTTCATCGTTTTCCCTTTCCATTTAGAATCATAACCCTTGTTTTTGTTACGTATATGAGCCTTAGCTATGTAGCTCTAAAGTATCCCTTCAGATCAGGTCGTTCGAAACCACCTTGTTCTATTAGGAAGTTCAACATCTCCCACTTAACCCTTCCCCTCTTCCCCTCACAGATAAATTCATTCAACTCTTTATTTGACTTATATAGAAAACGAAAGGGAACAATAACATTTTGACTGCTTGTATCTTGCTATCCATATCCATAAACAAGAGCTTCCACTTTCTGAGTTTTTGTATTATTTTTTTTTTATTTAGTCTCTTCCGACATATCCATAGCTGCCATAACAAAACTTTTCTAATCACATTACAGCCCCATAAATATGAGTATTGCTGAACCAGACTGTGTGTGTATAGATAATTTATGGCTATAGCCTTTGTTTTAGCTTCATACATTTTATATCAAGAAAAGATATGAAATTGTCTTAAAATGTTCCACTTCACTGAGATGTCCTTTTCTGTATTTGTCTTTCGGCTTTTCCCGGTTAGGGGTCACCACAGTGGAAAGCTGGTCCGCTTATGATTGGCAGTAGATTTTTATAGTGCCGAGGTGCCAGCCCAATGCCCAGCCTTCAACGAAAGCACACCCATTCACGCATGCACCTACCTGCATGTCTTTAAACGTCACTCGACCATGGGGAGGACATGCAGACTCCACACAGAAGGCGCTCCAGATGAGACTCAAACCTTTTCTGTATTTATCGGGAACAAAGTAATATCATCTGCTCGGTCTGGCTGAAAACTTTTCCTCCAGGAAAAGTTCTCAGCCAGACCGAGCTCATCTTCTTAGCACTCAGTGTAGGTGCTTTCTCATAAAACACAGCCCTACCAGCTTAAAAACTATAATACCTTTTCATTGTCTTAGTTTTTGTTGTAAAATAGAAATGGGAGAGCACACTCGTAAGGCAACCCATAGGCTCCAGTTTATTATCCTAATTTTTAACCCCAGTGCCTTTTAGAAATGCTATTATACAATGCCATCTCAGCAAAGATGAGAAATGTGCACACTGATTGCCCAATCCAACCAGCCTACACATTGTAAATCCAGCATAACCAAAGTAAAATGTCTGGTCGCTAATGTATCATGCAGCCGTGACTACAAATGAAATAAAAATTACTGAAACCCTTAAAACTGGCAAAACAATTCTCCTTCTATTTTGCCATATACACTGTGTAAAAAAAACAATTCATTTAACTATTTCATTATTACCAGCGATGCATCAGAACACCAACCTTCAGCAGTAGCACCCACGATTCTACTCTCCCTGATTCTACATAGTACATATGGTGCCAGCAACAAGATAAACTACAGTTACCTCTCCGTGCCTAAAAATAAGACAGTCAAGCAGCTCAATCCACAAGCAGCAGTGGCAATAATTACTCCCAACAGTAAATTGTTCACTCAGCCAGTCAACTACAACTTCACCCATAAAATCCACAACAGCTTAAACATATAAACATAAAAACATAAACAGCTTAAACATACAAACATCTACAACATAGAAACCCAACAAAATAAGTAGTAAGTAAAGTTATAATTATATATAACTAAACTATTCTAACTATAAACACAATCTCTCATTACAGGTACTACACTAACAAGAACTCAAGCCAACATCTGAGCATAGACAAAAGACAGAAGCAATACAGACATATAAAAGAAACTACAACAGGAAGACAAACCAAATGCTTTAAAAGTACATCTACTTATATAATTATTTCTTAACATCTCTTGAAAAATTAATAATAACTTGTATTTAAATTAAAAGACAAATAAACAATGAATACAAAGCAAAAGTGTGGACTACTTTATTTTACAAAAAGTGGAAGAATACAAAGTAAACCAAATAAAAATCTAAATAACAACACAAAAATAACACAACACAAAACTAACAGCATTGTATAATAGCAATAACCCACGGCTGGGTGTGGGTAATGCTGGATTTACCCATGGTTGGCTTTGTTTGGTCACTCGGGTTTCACCTTCGTGACCAAGCCACGCCAACTGTGGGTAAATTCAGCATTACCCACACCCAGCCAAGGGTGATTGCTATATTACTGCACCAGTAGGTGGCAGCAAACATCCAGGTATCATAGTCACACTTCTGATACTGATGAAACAGTGTTAACCATGCTATCCGTTCTGCCTGCTGTCTATCCTTTCCTTTCCCAGACTACTCTTTAATTGGTGAAAAAGTAAAGCATTAGATTGCAGAACTCTCTCTGTAATGGTATAAGCTGTGGTGTTACCCCTTCTCTCTCTTAGCAGTCTTACAAACAATTGTACAAATACAGCCTAATTCCCTAATTTTTGATCCAGTTATAGATCTAGCCTACTTACCAGGCTGACTCTAGCAACAGAACTGATTGTTTTTGGTGCCATGCGGTCCTGGTGGGTTCTGCCCATCCAAAAACATACCTATTGGAACTGACCTCACCTCTAATCAACTGAGTACTTCCCACTACCCCCTTCCTCCCCAAATCAGTAAAAGGTACACTGTACCTTGGCACCATCTTTAAATCCCTCCTGCACTTCCTATCCATGGATCCTGCTTCTTTCCCCTTATGACAAGTGTGCTATCCAGTAAGTACAAGTAGTGTATGTAAATAATTGCACTGTCTTGTGTGTGTTTGCTATGGCCATGTTGTGACGAGATATGCTTGCTGTAATTGATTACCCTTGCATCTGCTTCCCTCTGTTTCCTTAGTTAACTTGTAGATAGCCATGTTTTAGGTGCTCTGTATATTGCAAATGCTTAGCGTAGGTAGCTATAGCATTGTTATTTATGTTCATATGCTTTGTACTGTCATACGCTTGGTAACATTGAAGCAACTCGGCAAACATATACTCTGAGCTAGTTGATGTCTAAACGGCATCACATACATGTTATATTTACTGCTTGTAACAATATCAATCTTTCTTGAGTGTTTCACTGCTTATTAACTGCATTAGAGGAAGAGAGTTATATTTGTGTTGGTCTCTGAATGCGACCGGTATATTCATGTGTTAACAGCTGCATGGAATTGATAAACATTACAAATTTACTGTTACTGTGTATTGCCCAGTTCACTACATCAAAATGCACCAACTATAAGACGGTGTTTAGAACTCCGGTGCATAGCTTTATTTTGTACTATATATAACTGGGAATGAGGGGATAATTTATCAGTTATTTAATCTACTGTTATAAGACTTATTTGTTGCTACCACCTATGACATTCTGGGTTTGCATAGCAGTAGCTTAGCTCCAACACCAATAACTGCCCACTGCTTACTCCAGGTGTTATCCATGATAGCATAGCTAGTGTCCTCTCTTATACCCTCTGCTGTGTTTATTCATCCAGTTTATCCCCTTTGTGTCATACAGCTACCCCTAAGCATGTGGTGGCCTGTCCCTCCCACCATAGGTTCCGGAAGATGTTGAAGACTGGGGGGGGGGGTGGTGAGAGAGGCACTTAGTGATCTAAAAAGGGCATTTTTTTTAATTATTTACTACCACAACATAGGTTCACTTAGAGGACATTTTAAACTTTGCCAATTTCCCTTCTGGTGCTCGAATTAACATTTCCTGATTGGTCTTATCTATCCCATGGCTGACAATTATACATTAGTCCTAGTGAAAATAACTATGATCATACCATAGACAATTTGAGGGGACCCATGGAAGGGATGTAGCATTTAAGAACTGCTTCTATCCATTAGTGGCATGAGGGGCAATTCTGGAGTACATTTTCTATTACCCCTCCTTAGATCCAAGTTGCATTTGCATATGGACAGGGATGAGCTATGTTTTACTTAAATGGATAGTCTGTAACCCACTGCTGCTCCAGCAGCCCCCCCCCCCCAGCCACTCCAGTGTTCCATTACTTGGCTATTTCTCCTCAGTTACCATAAACACTGTTCAAACCTTTCAGCGTGCATACTGTTTTCTTGTTTACTTCTACAATGTATACAGAAATTGAAATAAAATAGCGCAAACAATGAGCCATTTGCTAAACAAACAATACACACACCCCAACAGCAGCATATCCGCGCACACACACACACACACACACACCAGCAGCATATAAACACACACACACACACACACACACACACAGCAGCTACAGCAGCATATCCACGCACACACACACACACACACACACACACACACACACACACACACACACACACACACCAGCAGCAGCATATCCACACACACATCAGCAGTAGCATATCCACACACACACACACGCACACACACACACACACACACACACACACACACACACACACACACACACACACACCAGCAGCAGCATTTACACACACACACACACACACACACACACACACACACACACACACACACACACACACACACACACACACACACAGCAGCATATCCACACACACACACACACACACACACACACACACACACACACACACACACACACACACAAAACCCAGCAGCAGCATATCCACAACATGAAATACGACAAAACTCTCCAGCAGCATTTATCAGAAAACTCTCCAGAAAGGCTTGCCTGAGACACAAGTAAAAATGCACATCTATACAATTACAAGAGAACACTACAGTAAGGAACTCAGTTCAAAAAAACACCTATACTCAAAACGCAACTGCAGTAAACAGCTTATGCCAGGCACAAAAAATGTTACTGTATTTGTTTTTTACCTAGATCACAGATACAAACTGCTATATCACTCTGTCATTTTCCCACACCCTTAATTCCAATACAGAGAAAGTTTTAAAACCCCATTAAAAACTTCATTTTGGTTAGAAGAATTAATGGAGAGGCAACAGTAATGCTGATAATTCTGATGTTCCTCCTAAAATAGCAGTTACAAATTACATTTTTAAAATACCTGGTGTAGCAGCATACATCAGAAAACTTTCCAGCAGCATACATCAGAAAACTTTCCAGCAGCATATATCAGAAAAACTCTACAGCAGCATATATCAGAAATCAGAAAAACTCTGCAGTAGCATATATCAGAAACACGATCTCTCCTTACTTGCAAGTATGCCGGGGGAAAGCTGTGCCTGTGCCTGAAATACTGTCCTTAAGAATGAGCTGTACCCTGGGCAACAACAAAGGTAGGTAACAGAAGTTTAAAATTTCACACCTAAGTATGGACTGTAAACGCAACGCATGCATGGACATGGGTCTTCCTTAAAGATGCCCATGTTTTTTGTCGAAGCTGTCACAGGGGCTAAACAAGTCAAGATGGTCTTGTAAAACTGGTGGGGGGCTCTCCATCCCCATGCCCTATGGTTCTGGTGTCCATGCCTCCCGCAGAAACAGCCAACAAGTGTCCTTCTCCTGCACGGCTTTTACCTCCAGGAAAAGTTCTCTGCCAGACACAGCTCACCTTCTTAGGGCTCAGTGTGGGTGCTTTCTCATGAATCACAGCCCAACTAGCTTAAAAACTGTGATAACTGTTAATTGCCTTCATTTTTGGTGTAAAATAGAAACAGGAGAGCACACTTGTAAGACAACCTGTAGGCTCCAGTTTATTATCCTGATTTCTAGTATCAGTGCTTTTTTGAACTACTATTAATCCACCAGTAGGTGGAAACAGACATCCAGGTATCATGTTAAGGGTGCTATCTTTCTTGCCTGCTGTCTATCATTCCTTCTCCCAGACTACTCTTTAATTGGTGAAAACATAAAGCATTATATTGCAGAGCTCTCTCTGTAATGGTGTCAGTCGTGCTGTTACCCGTTCTCCCTCTTAGTAGTCTTACAAACAACTGTACAAATACAGCCTAATTCCTTAACCTTTAAGCTGGTTATAGATCTAACCTACTTACCAGGCCAATTCTAGCAACAGGACTGATGTTTTTTGGCACCATGCAGTCCTGGTGGGTTCAGCCCTGCTCAGTTTGCCTTTGCTGTGTTCGGGCTCACTCTGCTCCCCTACCTTGCCCCCATTTCCCACCAGTCCCTGCTACTCGTAGATGTATCCATACTCCAAATTGCTTGACCCCTTGTACCACACCCAGTATGCAATCCACACACACAGAATAAACCCACACCATATTACACACTCTAAACCAGGGTCTATATTACATAAACGAAAATCCAAAAATGGGAACGACCTAAAAGTCAAAAATGCAGGACCTTGAACACGCTATTGTGGGAGGCTGTGTCCCCCCACACCCCCTGATAAATATATATACCAACTCCAAGATCACACTAAAGGCAAATATTCCAATCCTCACTGTACCACGATCTCACAAAAAGCAGATCGACATCCAGCATTTCCAACCTTTATGTTGTGCGCTATTTTAAGCTTTTGGAGTTCTAATAGGGACCATCTAAACCACACCACAACATGATTAACTAATCACCCTCCCTTCTACTACCCACTCTTATCTCAAGCACCTCCCCCTAAGCCTACTCTACCTTCTATCCCACTTAACCCACGTCTTCCTCTATAACACAAACCCCCTTCTTAGAATGAAGACAACTCCAATTAAGTCTCATATCTCCCACTCCTAACAGCACTATATTCCTTTACTACTAGCTTCTCTACGTATAGGTCTCTCCATAGCCTCCATCAGTACCTCTTATCACCTCACACTGCCCCATTACAATGAACTGAGATAAACCACCCTACCCCTTGCCACTACCTATCCCCCAGTCACATATTCCCATCCCCAACCATTTATAAACAATCCTTCATCCAACTCAGCTCACCTATTAACCTTTACTCCACATCCAAAAAACAACCAAGTCTCAAATTCTACTCTCTAACAATGCTATACCTCAAAACAATCACCACCATAGCAGTCCAGTTACTATTAGGAGGTGATATCCACCCCAATCCCAGCCCAGTAACAACTCTGACTAACTCCTGCAATTCCCACATCCCATTTAAACATAAACCCACTGACTTACTAATATTCATCTTGAATATTCGCAGTATTATGAACAAAATAGAACTCCATTCTACTATCTCCACTTATAACCCTGATCTAATGCTCATTACAGACATGTGGCTTAAAACCACATGTCAAGGACAATGACATAGCCCCACCAGGATACAACATTCTGAGAGCTGACAGAGTTCACAAAAGAGGTGGTGGCATTGCCCTATTTCATAAAACTAGCTTAAAACTTCAACTTCTACAAAATGAATACCTAGACTTCAAAAATGCAGAAACCATATTCCTTAAACTTCACTTAAACCAGAACAATGAAACCCATAAAACTATAGCCCTAGGCGATGCTAACATTGACTAGAACTCTATTCACTTTCCAACACCCACCAACCATATTAACCTTTATAACTTCACCCAACTCATACATACACCTACTTGCATCAATAAGTCTACTAAAAGAGAATTCATATTAGACTGGATCCTCACAAACCAACCCAATACTGCCCATCAGTGCGGTACATTGCCCGACTCTCTCAGTGACCACAACCCCACGTTTATCCTTAGACACAAACCGAAATCTAATAACTCTCCCTCCATACTACAAACCCGCTCCCGCAAAAACTTTCCCAGAGATCACTTCTTAGAAGCCCTAAAATCCTTTATCTGGTCTCACATCAAAAGCTTCCCACTTGATAAGGCAGTTGAATACTTCAATTCCACCTTTCTAAACATCCTTAACCATCTAGCCCCAATTAAAACAATTAGTATATGTAGTAAACCTGCCCCCTAGCTACAATAAAACACAAACACCTTACTCAAAGACAGGGACAAAGCTTGGAAAATCTGGTGACAACACAAGACACCTACAACTAGGCGAACCTTTCTTGAACTTCAAAATAAGGCAAAAAAAATAAATAAAGATTGACAAGAAAAATCACTACATTTCCCTACAAAGGAAACACAATAATACCAACACTCAAAAAAATTGGGCTGCTGTAAACAGCATCCTTCAGCTCAGAATCCCCCCCCCCCCCAATATAGAAGGTACAAACTCAGACATAGCCTCCAGCTTTAACAATTACTTTACCTCCTCTATACTTAAATTCATAAACAATACAAGCACTATCAACCTACTACAAGCCCCTAAGGCCCAAAACAACACTGCCCACTTTTCTCTCATGCTGGTACCAACTTCTATTATCTAAAAATACTTAACTAAACTCAAACCAAGCACCCTCGCTGCTGACAATCTTCCCGCCGAATACCTTCAACTTGCATCCAGAGCTGTAGCTTACTCCATTTCTTTACTAATAAATAGATCCATTACTGTAAATACTGTCCCGTCCTTGTGGAAGACCTCATTCATAATTCTCCTTCATAAGGGTGGCCCCTCTACTGACCTCTCTAACTACTGACCCACCGTGATCCTCTCTTTCCTATCAAAGATCTTAGAAAAGTGTATTCATAATCAACTCCTCACCCACCTCTCTCCAATAATCTACCCTCCAAATCTCAACATGGATTTTGCCCATCCCACAATACCACCACCACCCTAATTAACTTCACCAACACTATAAACTCACTCAGAAATCAAGGCAATCTAGTCTCATCTACCTTTTTAGACTTATCCAAAGCATTTGGTACAGTTTCCCACAATAAACTCCTAACTTGCCTCTCTGAACTCAGCATCAACAACCCCACCCTACTCTGGTTCAAAAGTTACCTAGACAACCACCAACAGTCTGTCAAATGGCTCAACTGTCTATCCTCCCCACTTCCTGCCACACTAGGCGTACTGCAAGGCTCAGTTCTAGGCCTCCTTCTTTTTAACATCTTTAGAAACCAACTTCACTTAGCAACCACTAAAGCTGACATAGTCCAATACACTGACGACACAACCCTGATCTGCTCTGCTTCTAACATCCAACTTCTTCAGCAAAAAGCCCTAGAATCCTTTACAGAGATAGAAAACTGGCTAAGTAAGTCTCGATTGATATTAAACCCCCAAAAAAACACAACTTATGTTGTTTCAACAAACAAAGACCAATGAGCCCACTCACAGCCAACAAGACACTGTCATCATCCCAGTATCAGAGGCCAAACTACTAGGACTTACAATTAACCCACAACAATGATACAACAAACATATCTCCATAACTATCTCCAAAGTCCATAAAAAGCTAGGGACCCTCTATCTCTGTAAAATGTTCTTTACCTCCAGGTCTAGAAATGATATAGCCAGGACCCAGCTCACCTCCTGTCCACATTACTTTATGCATCCTCAGTTCTAACAAACCTAAATAAAACTGACCTGAACAAACATTCCACTTGGTACAATAAAATTGCCAGATTCACAACCAATGCCAAATCACAATACCACCAATGCCATTCCATACATTCATTACACTGGCTCAAATTTCCTAATTTACTATACTGCCACCAACTCAACCTAGCCCATCAAATACTATACAATCCTGACAGAACTCCTGCCTTCACTGCTCTTCTAAACTTCCACAATTCAAATATACATTTATGATCCAGTAATAAAGCTCTAATCAATTGGATGGCGCAGTGGTGCAGTGGTAGCGTTGTCGCCTTACAGCAAGAGGTTCTCCGGTTCAATTTTCACTGGGGAGCCTTCTGTGTGGAGTCAGCACGTCCTCCCTGCGTTTGTGTGCATTTGCTCTGGTTTCCTCCCACATTACAAAAACATGCATCTGGAGTCTTTCTCCCCGGGCCTCCACTGAAAACTGGCTTCCAAGTCAGACTTTCTCGGTTAACAAATGATAAATAAATCAATTCAATTCCATGTAAAAATAGCTGTGGGAAATCTTTTTTCCCTAAGGAAGTCGCTAAAACATGGAACACCCTGCCCCCTTACTTCAGAATACAAAACTGTACTTCTACTTTCAAAAACCTCCTTAAATCATACCTTTACAGTAACTGTTTTTGTACCTGCAATCCACACCCCTGAAGCATCACCCTACTGTAAGACTTTATCCCCTTATACTTCTGGTGTTCATATTGCTGTTCTCTACATGCTCTCTGTAGATACTGTATATATTGCTATTCCTGGGTAAATGCCTTGGAATACTGTGTTCTAACTATGCTCATTCTTTACATCGTATATATTGTATCTACTATGTATAGCATGTTTCCTAATTTTAAGTACTCGGACAGCCTTTTGCGCCCAATAACTTTATTCACCAAGCACAGCAAACTAGTGGATTAAACAAACGCTGATTACGACCAGTACGTTTTCATCCAAAACTTCATCAGAATATCCAACTAATCACTACCCAGTAACTTATAGCCCAGTCAATTAAGATAAATTAGCCATCAGTTAACTCAGAGTTAAGACAAACTCATACCTTAAATAAAAACAATTGAATAAAACATTTAAAATACATCCTAACCTTTCAAAACTTCCCTAAACAAAAATATAAAAGATGCCTCCCTATATATTTGTGTATTTTTGTATAATGTGTTCCTATTATTGCCTTTCTTAATATCGTAGGTATGCTCATAAATTCTCTTTTTCATACACCTTTCAGTTTTTCCTGCGTAAAATCCTTCACATTTTTTGTGTTGGAGAAGTACAAATGGACATCAGAGGGGGGCCATGGGAGACCCAAATACAATATAGGGAAGTATACTGACAACTGGTCCTTGAAGCCAATAAATGGCCGGGTCTAAATGAGATGGTCTCCCTGGCTCCTGTTTTGAAATTAAGAGCTGCTAAACTATAGCATCTCCATTCTGAACTCAGTCCCTGGAATATTCTTTTTTTCTTTTTATCAAACAACTGTTTAAAAATTGTTTTTAAAGTAAATTTAGGAGGTTTTTAATATTTATTGGGTCAGTGTGTGTATAAAAGTGATGACCTAGTAGTTCCAGGTTTGGACACTCTCACATAAGTGATTTACATTCTCTTATATAGTTTTACATACTTTTTATATTCTTGTTTTATTGTAAAGTGGAATATGTTTTAAACTGATTTTAAGTGTAATGTTTGTTTTGAACACTAGAGGACAGTAATGTATCATTTTTGTATAGATTTTTAAGTTGGTGTAATAATAGGAATTATTTAGGCATTTTTATATGATATTATATATATTGTTAAAAGTGGTTTTAACACACAGTGATCTTTGTAACACGTAGTTTAGGGAAGTTTTGAAACATTAGGATGTATTTTAAATGTTTTATTCAATTGTTTTTATTTAAGGTATGAGTTTGTCCTAACTTTGAGTTAATTAATGGCTAATTTATCTTAATTGACTGGGCTATAAGTTATTGGGTAGTGATTAGTTGGATATTCTGATGAAGTTTTGGATGAAAATGTACTGGTTGTAATCAGCGTTAGTTTAATCCACTAGTTTGCTGTGCTTGGTGAATAAAGTTACTGGGCACAAACGGCTGTCTGAGTGCTTACTTTTGGTTTATTGGTAGCTGCTTCAGCACTCTTTCTCCTTGAGGTGTTTATATGTTTCCTAATTTGCTACTATCAGTTCTCACTTTGTAACCAAAATGTGGCCATTACTTTATTCTCTGCACTGTATGGAGCTTTTCTCCCCAGGACTCTGCTGAAAAGGGACACCAGTTGTCCAGACTGACTATCCTGGTAAACAAATGTTAAACAAATAATAAATAAAAAATCTGCAAATGAAGACAACTTTTATAATATACCAATTATATCCTTGCAGTTTTGAGTCCCTTATCTTCTTTGCCAGTGACTCTAAAGGTAAAGCAAATAACAAAGTGGAAAGAGAACACCTCTACCTGCTTCCTCTGTTCAAATGCAACTTATCAAAGAGGACTCACCCACTTTAATTTTAGCTTCCGGTCTTTATATACCCTCCTAATTAACCTTACTATTGCATCAGGGAATGCAAATCCTTCAACTGAGCTACTCATAAAATCCCAGCTTACTCTGTCAAATGCTTTCTAGTCATCAAGGCCCATTAACAATAGTAGTATTTTTTTACATTCTGCTTCCTTCAGTATCATCGTTGTTCTATTAATGTTGTCAAATTTTTACTTCCCCACCACAAAGCCATACTAATCCATATCTATGAATCTTGGCAATGCCTTTGTCATTCTTTTAGCATTATAGACATAAACATTATGTAATCATGGTTTAGAATTGAAATGGGTCTATACAAAGCTGTGTCTGATGGGTCTTTGCCCTCTTTAAGTAATACAGCCACCACAGCTTTCTCCCAAACCGATAGTGCTTCCCCTTCTTTTAAAATACTGCTAAACAAAATTTTCCAGACCTTTATCATTTACTTCCCTCCTGACTTCCAAACTTCCAGAAGAATACCATATATTCCTGGAGAGTTTCCTGAAGATTGATTACACATCACCATTTTTAACTAATCTCCCATTACCTTAGCTGTCAGTTGTTGAGCCTCATCTACCGCTAACCTTGACATACTTAAGTCCTCCATAAATATTTACATTTGTGCTTTCTTTCTTTCTTTCTTTCTTTCTTTCTTTCCTTCTTTCTTTCTTTCTTTCGTTTTCTTTCGTTCTTTCTTTCTTTCTTTCTTTCTTTCTTTCCACATTTCTCTGTTTTATGCAAACTTTCATAAAATTTCTGAGGATCGCGGATTATTTTTCTTGTTATAACCTCCCTAAGTCTGGTGACCATCCTTTCTACTTTCTTTTGTCAAAGATTTTGTGCTAAACATTTTCCTGCATTGGAGTTAATAACAAACAATATTTGCTTAACAACATTTTTCTAAACTCATGAATATTATCCAGATACTGCCATATTTTCTCCTTAGCACTCTACATTTGTACCTCTTTTTTCTCTGAGATTCCCTTATTCTGTATTCTTTAAACTTTGTTAGTCACTCTAAATAATTCCTATTATTTCTTAACTGTTTCTGTTTCTTTTTTATTTTTGCCCTACTTTTAAACTCATTTTCATTTCATCCATTCATGGATATTTCATCTTCCCAAATAACTTTAAAATTATTTTCATTACCCATTGCTTAAATTCCCCTCTTTTTAACAGGTAGGTGGTAAACAGGAGTGTCTCGTTATTTCATTACCATGCATTTTTATTTCTGTGTTTATCTGTACATTATCTGAAACAGTTATTGGATGTTTGTTGAAGCCTTCAATTAAATGCACATGTTCCCATGATGTATACCTTGTATCTAGTCTAGCCCAGTTATTCTACCTTGGGGAATAATATGCAAATTATGTCCAAGTTCATACTGTATTCAAATCTTCAATACCAAATATTTTCATAAATATATCAGAAATCTACCTCATTTGTTATATTTTCCTTTCTATGCTACTGTGATATATCCACACCATTGAAAATCAAAGTTCCACTCCTCAATTATATGTAATATCTACTGCTGAAAGCTGATAATTCTGAGACAATGTTACAATTGCCTCATGTACACGGATAACCCTCTCCTCCTCCCACGTAACACTAACACTTGTGAGAGATGCAGCTATTTAGCCAGACTGGAGGCTGAGCTCTCTCAACTCAGGACTGGCAAGACCAGGCAGGAGGAGAAGGCAACTACACACACCACAATACCAGTCTCACATAACTCAACCACACCACTGAATCAAACACATAAACACAATAAGACATACTCGGAGGCTCTGAGTAAAAATTTACCTAAACAGCAGAGGCCTCCAAAGCAGACACCCAAGCAACTGCAAACTCAATACACCACACAAACAACACATAAACAACAAAATCAGTGTGCAAAGCAGTCACTGCCCTTAAGGCCAAATACAACACCAAACATACTTGTCATAGGTGACTCCATAGTCAGACACACTGACGTCCCGCTCACCAGACTGAGTAAGGAGAAGGTCACAGTAAGCTGCCTGTCGGGCGCTAGAATCCGCCACATAACACAAGCACTCAGGTCTCTCAACAGCAGGTACAAGTACGACTCAGTCATTGTCCACGCTGGTGTCAACGACCTGAGGCGTACCTCCTTGGACTACATGAAAAGAGACATTGAGGAGCTCTCTGATTATGTAGCCAAGGCAGGTATGACCCTGACCTTGAGCAGTATCCTACCTTCACCTAGAATGATGCCACAATACAGAGATAAGATGATCAGCTTTAATAATTGGCTTAAATTCTGGTGTCATTCAAAGGGGATCCAATGTCTGTCTGCCTGGGATGACATGCTGGACAAGCCACGCTGCCATGAGGGATGGCTTGCACCTGTCACCCCTAGGCTTCCGCATATTGGCAAAGGCTCTTGCCACCCCCATAGTGCCTTTTTTAGGCAAGGCTCAAATTCTAAACCTACTACCCTAGAACACAAAAAAGGAAAAAACTAAGGGTAATGCTGCTCAATGCCAGAAGTCTCAATCTCAAGGCCTTGCACTCGAGGCCCTTCTCAGTATGGAGAACATCGATGTCTGTGCTGTGACAGAAACCTGGTTCAAGGCTCCTGAGAGCACCCCAGCACTAGCAGGTTTCACCTCATATCATGCGTTCCAGCCCCAAAATCCGGACAACACCAAGAAAGGAGGGGGGGGTGTCCATATTCATAAAGGACACCCACACCTCAAGGTTGGTGGCAACGCACGATGCATCGGAGACCATCCAGGTGCAATTAACCATAGGCAAGACTGCTCTGCAATTTGTAGCATGTTACAGGCCACCCTCTCAAACTCAGGAACCTCACATGGCCTTCTTGAAAACAATGGAGGGGATAAATGTATCTCCAAACACCATCATACTAGGTGACTTCAACTACCCTAATATAGACTGGGAACACTACTCAAGCCCAAACACTCTAGCCCAAAGGTTCCTGGAGTTCATAAACTCAAATGCCATGGAACAACTAGTCACCATCCCCACAAGAGGAGAAAACATACTTGATCTCATCATCACGAACATGGGATCGCAGTGTTCAACACCGGAAGTATACCCCTCACTGGTGAGATCAGATCATAAACTAATCTCGCTGGAGGTCCTCATCCCGCCCCCACCTGAAATAAAAAAGACCACAGTGAAAAACTTCTCAAAAGCCGACTTCACACTTCTAAAAACTAGTGTGGTCTCCTTTAAGGCCCCTGAGCCAGTGGTAAACATTACTCAAACCACTGAATCACTTACAAATGCCTTCTACCAGCACCTACAGGACTGCATGGATCAGGCAATCCCAAACAAAACTAAGACTCTTTGTACCAAAGGCAAGCGTCCAGTCTGGTGGACCCCAGCCATAAACAAGCTCTACAACAAAAGGAGGAAGCTACTACAAGATAGAGCAAAATCCTTGAATAGTAAGACACCTTTGATCATTATAAGTAAAAAACTAAGAGCTCTCATAAAATCATCCAAGGCAAATTTTGAGAGAAAAATCGCCAAGGACTCAAAAGACAATCATAAGGCCTTCTTTAGCTATGTTAGAAACCTAGGAGGAAACTCCCAGATATGCTCAGAATTAGTTCAAAATGATGTGAAGATTACTGAACCTACACACATTGCCAACATACTGGCTGACAGGTTCAGTGCAAACTTCTCCCCAAAGGAGAGATATCTATACCAGAGGATTGTAGCCCCAAACATCTCCAACGCCCAGGTGAGAACTGCTCTCTCCAAAGCAAAAACACAGCATCCATGGGACGGATGATGTCCCGGCTGTGTGCTCCACGAACTCAATGAGGAATTAAACCCGCAGTTAGGACAGCTGTTTAATCTTAGCCTCACCTCAGGATCGTGCCCAAGGAGTGGCGCATGGCGACTGTGGTCCCACTTCACAAGGGTGGTGCCTCCACCGACCCTGGAAATTACCGTCCCATTAGCTTGACAAGCCTTATCTGCAAAGCCATGGAGAGGATCATAATGGAACTCATAAATAAAGACATAGGGAACTTGCAGACTTTGGATCCAACCCAGTTTGGCTTTGTCAAAGGCAGATCATGCCTTTTAAACTTGGTTGACTTTTTCGAGACAGTCACCAAGGCCATTGATGAGGGAAAGGCAGTCCATACAGCCTACCTTGACCTGGCAAAGGCCTTTGACACAATACCCCACTCAGGTATCATCGAAAAACTCATCAGCTTGAATGTAAACCCATACATCACAAGATGGGTTGCAAACTGGCTAAGTGACAGAACCCACAGGGTCAGAGTTGCTGGAGCCATGTCAGACTCAAAGCCTGTCACAAGTGGTGTCCCACAGGGCTCAGTCCTGGGTCCACTCTTGTTCGGCATCTACTTTTCTGAAGTACAAGCAAACACAGGAGGGTTATGGCTGACAAAGTTTGCAGATGACTGCAAACTGGGCGCCATAGTCGAAAACACATCTGACACAGATATCCTTCAGAAGGGCCTCACAGAAACGGATAACTGGTGCCAGAGCCATGGCCTAAAGTTAAATGCCAAGAAATGCATAGTCATACCCTTTGGGAAAAACAAGGTTACCCCTAGCTACCATATAGGTGGCAATCCACTGAGCACAGAAGAAGTCATCAGGGATCTGGGGACCCAGGTTGACAGTAGCCTTTCGTTTGACACTCATGTTGCTAAAGTAGTTAGGAAAACCTTCTACATTGCCCATCTGATCATGAAGGGATTCACATCTAGATCAAGGGAGGTCATCGTCCCCCTGTACTCATCACTCATTAGACCTATGATTGAGTACAATGCCCCATTCTGAATGTATCTGACCCGACACCTGCAGCAGCTGGAAAGGCCCCAAAAGTTCCTCACCAAAAGGATAAAGGGTCTCAAAAATATGTCTTATGCTGCCCGACTGAAAGAACTCCAGCTTTATTCAGTCTCATACCGCTTGCTCAGAGGTGACCTGTGCCTGACATATAAGGCCATGTCAAACCCTGATTTGATGAATATGCTTCACCTCAAAAAATCTAGATCCCTCAGAACCACAAGGGCGGGAGACTTAAACCTTGACACGGTTATTAATAGAACGTGCTGGAGGGGCAGATTCATCACCCAGAGACTCCCTATGCTGTGGAACAAAATCCCGGTACATGTGAGGCAGAGCACCTCGCTGGCCTTGTTCAAGAGGAATCTTGACCAATGGATGGGGGATCGCAGATATACCCCAGGGATTACTTCAGTGTCACTGCTTGACAGAGGCACAGCAAAATAATAGGCATAGTTTTATTCAAACTAAAGGGGTGGCGAAAGCCAAATAACTATGGGCTAGGCTTATAAATGCCCTTGGGCAGATAGCCTAGTATGAACCTATGAACCTATGAACCTATGAACCTAAAAATGTTTTAAGCTCCGTAATAGCAGTTTTTGGTGGAATATAAATACATGCCAACATAATCCTCCTTCATTGCCAATAGCCCCTTGCTATTACTGTCTTTTTTTCTCTTCTGTCACTATTGGAGCCCCTCTAGCAATTAGTAAATGTACTCTTTTTCCTTTCTTGGATATTCTGCTGAATATCCATCCTGAAATCCTTTCTTATTCACATTCTAATTTCTTTCCAAATGTGTCTCCAGCAGCATTGCTATTTGAACTCTGTATTTCTTAATATAATTCAACACTCTTTGCTTATTTTATATATCTGGAAGGTCATTCATGTTCCACAATAATATGGATAGTACAGCCATTATGATAAAATGCTATTGTTCCCACTTATTATGCATAACAGTTTTTTAAATATATATTTGCAACTTTCATGTTACATGCACACACTAATATTTGTCAGGCTGAACTTTTATATTGTGTTTCTTCTCATCTTCGTTTGAACCTATGTCACATTTCAAGACTTTTTTATTGAAAAGCCTCAAATAAAAAAATACATTTTCAAAATATCTCTATCCCCTGTTAACTTGTCTGTCTGCCTGGGATGACATGCTGGACAAGCCACGCTGCTTCGCAAGGGACGGCTTGCACCTGACACCCCTAGGCTTCCGCATATTGGCAAAGGCTCTTGCCACCCCCATAGTGCCTTTTTTAGGCAAGGCTCAAATTCTAAACCTACCACCCTAGAACACAAAAAAGGAAAAAAACTAAGGGTAATGCTGCTCAATGCCAGAAGTCTCAATCTCAAGATGCACGCACTCGAGGCCCTTATCAGTATGGAGAACATCGATGTCTGTGCTGTGACAGAAACCTGGTTCAAGGCTCCTGAGAGCACCCAGCACTATCAGGTTTCACCTCATATCATGCGTTCCGGCCCCAAAATCCGGACAATACCAAGAAAGGAGGGGGGGGGTGTCCATATTCATAAAGGACACCCACACCTCAAGGTTGGTGGCATACGATGCATCGGAGACCATCCAGGTGCAATTAGCCATAGGCAAGACTGCTCTGCAATTTGTAGCATGTTACAGGCCACCCTCTCAAACTCAGGAACCTCACATGGCCTTCCTGAAAACATTGGAGGGGATAAATGTATCTCCAAACACCATCATACTAGGTGACTTCAACTACCCTAATATAGACTGGGAACACTACTTAAGCCCAAACACTCTAGCCCAAAGGTTCCTGGAGTTCATAAACTCAAATGCCATGGAACAACTAGTCACCATCCCCACAAGAGGAGAAAACATACTTGATCTCATCATCACGAACATGGGATCACAATGTTCAACACGGAGTATACCCCTCACTGGTGAGATCAGATCATAAACTAATCTCGCTGGAGGTCCTCATCCGCCCCACCTGAAATAAAAAGACCACAGTGAAAAACTTCTCAAAAGCCGACTTCACACTTCTAAAAACTAGTGTGGTCTCCTTTAAGGCCCCTGAGCCAGTGGTAAACATTACTCAAACCGCTGAATCACTTACAAATGCCTTCTACCAGCACCTACAGGACTGCATGGATCAGGCAATCCCAAACAAAACTAAGACTCTTTGTACCAAAGGCAAGCATCCAGTCTGGTGGACCCCAGCCATAATCAAGCTCTACAACAAAAGGAGGAAGCTACTACAAGATAGAGCAAAATCCTTGAAAGGTAAGACACCTTTGATCATTATAAGTAAAAACTAAGAGCTCTCATAAAATCATCCAAGGCAAATTTTGAGAGAAAAATCAAGGACTCAAAGACAATCATAAGGCCTTCTTTAGCTATGTTAGAAACCTAGGAGGAAACTCCCAGATATGCTCAGAATTAGTTCAAAATGATGTGAAGATTACTGAACCTACACACATTGCCAACATACTGGCTGACAGGTTCAGTGCAAACTTCTCCCCTCCCCAAAGGAGAGATATCTATACCAGAGGATTGTAGCCCCAAACATCTCCAACGCCCAGGTGAGAACTGCTCTCTCCAAAGCAAAAACACAGCATCCATGGGACGGATGGTGTCCCCGGCTGTGTGCTCCACGAACTCAATGAGGAATTAAACCCACAGTTAGGACAGCTGTTTAATCTTAGCCTCACCTCAGGATATGTACCCAAGGAGTGGTGCACGGCGACTGTGGTCCCACTTCACAAGGGCGGTGCCTCCACCGACCCTGGAAATTACCGTCCCATTAGCTTGACAAGCCTTATCTGCAAAGCCATGGAGAGGATCATAATGGAACTCATAAATAAAGACATAGGGAACTTGCAGACTTTGGATCCAACCCAGTTTGGCTTTGTCAAAGGCAGATCATGCCTTTTAAACTTGGTTGACTTTTTCGAGACAGTCACCAAGGCCATTGATGAGGGAAAGGCAGTCCATACAACCTACCTTGACCTGGCAAAGGCCTTCGACACAATACCCCACTCAGGTATCATCGAAAAACTCATCAGCTTGAATGTAAACCCATACATCACAAGATGGGTTGCAAACTGGCTAAGTGACAGAACCCACAGGGTCAGAGTCACTGGAGCCATGTCAGACTCAAAGCCTGTCACAAGTGGTGTCCCACAGGGCTCAGTCCTGGGCCCACTCTTGTTCGGCATCTACTTTTCTGAAGTACAAGCAAATGCAGGAGGGTTATGGCTGACAAAGTTTGCAGATGACTGCAAACTGGGCGCCATAGTCGAAAACACATCTGACACAGATATCCTTCAGAAGGGCCTCACAGAAATGGATAACTGGTGCCAGAGCCATGGCCTAAAGTTAAATGCCAAGAAATGCATAGTCATACCCTTCGGGAAAAACAAGGTTACCCCTAGGGATTACTTCAGTGTCACTGCTTGACAGAGGCACAGCAAAATAATAGGCATAGTTTTATTCAAACTAAAGGGGTGGCGAAAGCCAAATAACTATGGTCTAGGCTTATAAATGCCCTTGGGATGATAGCCTAGTATGAACCTATGAACCTATGAACTTATACAAAGCTATGTACATTCTCAAAAAAAATGTCTACATAGGAACAATTGCCCTAAGTCTCAAATGCACTGACAGGCATTATGTAGCCTAAAATGAAGATTTCCCATGCAAACGCACATGCTACAGCTTGTGTTCCAATGTACAGTGATTGTTCTCTGTTCATTTATCTATATCCCCCTCCCAGATGTGAAAAACAGGTGGTATGCTTTCAAAAAACATTAGCTTTAACACTAAAAAAGTGCACTGAATATCTTTAAATAAAACTAAATTGTACCCTGTTCTATGAAATCTATTAAAGTATTAAGGTTTCTGGGAGATTATTATTCACTTCCCATACTTTCAAATTTATTTTTCACTGAACTGCTTGCCATTGTATATTTAAATTTTGCATTTCCCTTAGCAAAAAATGCTTAGAACTTTCAGCATTAATTGCTTGAACAAGCAGACAACTCATCTGCATATAAAAGTAATCAACAATCAATCTTTGTAAATTTCACTTAGAACAGAATGTGCAGCGACCTTCAGCTGCAGAAGTTTTGACTCCCACTGAACATTGGCTAAGAGAAATAAAACAATCTAATATATGTGCATATTGAAAAAACTTACCATTTTTGTGGCTTTCAGTATTTTGTCTTATTTTTCAAGCCTACTTGCTTAGAAAAACAGCTGTTTATGGCTCAGGTCAAAAGCATTAATCTAGACAGTCACCCTTATAAAAATAAGTGGAAATATTTTAATACTACGTATAATATAATCACTGCACTTTTACACCCCATTCCACACCAATGGCCCAGGATTGCAACATCCTAACAATGAAATTGCTTTTGCCCAGCCCATCTTTTCCTTGTTATACAGTGAAGCCTGTATTCTTACAAATAAGCAATTACTTGTTTACTTAAATATCTTTATCATATAACAACAGTTACTGAAAAGACTCTCCCCACATTTAAATTATCCCTGATTACACACTACACAAAGATACTTTAGTATGTATAACATGAGTTTATATCTGGAAATCTTTTATGGAAATACTAAAAACAAAAATTGTTTTACTGATAGTTACTTTTCCCTCCTTTAGTGTACTTATAAACATTAATGATATAAAGTGAGGTACATGCTTTACAGTCCACCCACAAGGATATTAAATTCAACAAAAGTCCAGTCTTTGTCAGCCACTTTTTTTCAAAGCCATATTTCACAAATGTATTGATGCTTTATAGTTTTCCATTTATTCACTAATTTTAGTGTTGGTGGTCTTCTTCCTGATCATCTCTATCTCCCAATACCAGATCTGGTTCATGTCCAAGGTACTCCAGATTCTTCTAATCAACTCATGTGCATACCTCTCACCTGTACAAATTTTCGCAGAATATCCAGATTTTTACCTTGTATTTTTGGTCGGTTCCTCATAAAATTTGTGGTTTTCTGGCAAATCACTGTGATGATCAGAGGATTGAAGTCACTAAATAATGACATACATTTAAGTTTCAGACTTCAAATCCTTCAGAAAATGTATGATAAAACAAACTCTGTTACTCTAGCAACTTTCAAAGTTTATAAGAGCAATATTTAAAATCTGTCCCTATTTTTGGGTCCTTGTTCCCCGTTTTGTCAGACTTTGTCCACATTTCTTACACTAGGAGGTTAAGATATATGCGCCTGTGCCTTTTTTTGCTGTGATGTCAAGCTTATTCCTCTGGAACACTGGAAAGATTTCACTGGTGAAGTCTCTCTCTCTATAAGAGAAAAAAGAGAAGCAGCGATCCCATCTGTTTGCTCGCTCAATTTCCTTGACAAAGAAACGTTTTTTATTTTTTCTTTAGCTTGTTCTGCATCAAAGATGTATTTGATTTTCCTGAAAAAAGGATTTTGAATATTCTTTATACAATAGCATACATCTCACACCTGCCCCTTGATATTCCTTGATTGTTGGCATCAATTTGCTTCTCTTTTGCCAGGTATACAGTGAATACTCATTTCCACAGACACTCTGCTGTCTCCAATTTTTAATACTGTTACCTTCTGCCAAAGTTTTGTCATGATAAACTTTTTTCTACTTGTATGATGGCATCTTTACTAATACCAGCCTTGGCTGATTTCACATGGCCAGGTTTGGAGCATGCACTCAATTTTCCTTTACCAGTCCAGTTGCTTATTTGTGCTTTCATAAAATTAATATAGTTTATTCCTTTCAGTTTCTCTGGTACCACAGAGAATGTCAGGTTTTCCATACTCTCTCTGTCTTCTAAGTCTACCATTTTTAGGATTAGTGCACGGGTTAGGTGAGTTTAGGGTTAGTGCGCAGCTTAAGTGAGTTAGGGTAAGGGCGCAGGTTAGGTGAATTAGGTTTAGGGGCGGGTTAAGTGAGTTAGGGTTAGGGCGTGGGTTAGGTGAGTTTGCGATAGTGACGGACCTTAGGGTTAGGGTTTGGGTTAAGGTAAGTGAATAGATAGCAGTGTATGTATAGTTTAGTGTAGGGTAAGTTTTAGGATTATAAGTGTATGTGTGTGTATTGATGTTTTTAGGTATGCTTGTATTGTGTGTATGTGTTTCAGAATAGCAAATTTTTTCCCAATGAAAAAATGTGCTGTTCTGAATGTTCGATATTATGTGGTTTCGATATTTTAGGTTCGATTAAATAGCGTTCACTATTTTCATCTTTTGATAATGTGATATAAATGCAATTTGCTAAGGGTCTTTCAGAAATGACTGGCCTTATCTGGTTTAATCAAGGAATTCTTTATTGATCAAATTATAGTAGAAAATCCTAATATCAGATTCTCAGATAAATGTTTATTTTTACTTTCTTCGAGGCTCTCAATCAAAAAATTATTTTTAATTTCATTAAAAAGAATAAGTGGGCAAACACATAACCCCTGGGATCTTGAAACATCTGCAATAACATTAGGGAGAGTCTCCAACATCCCTGAATGTTACCTCAGACCTCACTATCTGCAGATCATTCTGCTGACTGATTCTCTGGACAATGTGTTATATAATCAAGTGGGGATGAGGGTTCATATTAATATCAGTAAATCTCATTATCTATTTATTACCAGCATAAATGAATGATGCCCAAACATACCCTATAACCGTTGATTATACTGAAAGCCAAATGTTTCCACAGTGTCAACTGATTGTGGGAAATGAGAAAAACAGTAAAATCCTCTAATGTGTACATTGTCATATCTTTCAGGATGCAGGCTCTGTAAGTGGTATAATGAGCTGCAGTCGAATTCCACATGCGTTGTAAAATTGCAGATGTTCTTCACGTGCATCACTGCTGCAGTAGTCTTAGTTGTATGGGTTATATCCTACCAAAAATTCATCCACCTACAGTAAGGCAAATCGTTAACATATTGTGGTGGCAAAGGCTGTTTGCTTAACTTTTTATGTTTTTGGTTACATACATATAAATATTTCAAGCACAGGCATAAATGCCCTTCTAGATTGCCAATAACACTTGTTCCCATAATAAGTGTTGAGGCTGTTCTTAAAAATATCTAAACTAGTGCTTACTTTAATTTAGTTTGGTAGTCTGTTCCATGCATCAGCTACTCTGTCAGAGAACCAATTAGTTCACTTATCATTCCAATAGAATCTTCTACATAGGTTATCTGATGATTCTCTAGTACTTTTTGATAATCCCAAACATTCCCAGAGGTAGTTGTTCCTAAATGACCTATACACCTGAATAACGTCTCCTTTTAGATATCTGTTAGAGACACTGTATAAGTTCAGATATTTTAGCCTTTCATAATAACTTAAATGTTCATATCCATGGATGGTCTTGGTGTATTTCTACTGTACTCTTTCCAGTTTACTCATGCTTGTTTTCTTATAGGGTTTCCATATTGCGATTACATGCTCAAGTTTGGGTCTAATGTAACTAACAAACAATGACTTCATTATGTTTGATTTCCTAAACTTCATAAATCTTTTTATACAACCTATAGTTCTATAACTATCATAATCAATCGCTTGACATGATTAGAAAAACTCATAGCTGAATCTATCCATATACCCAGGTCCTTAAATGAGTCTACAGTTTCAATCACTGTGTGTTGTATTAAATATTCACCTTTCAGTTTATGTCTCACAGATCTCATCTGCCAAGCTGCCTGTCGGGAGCTAGAATCCACCACATAACACAAGCACTCAGATCACTCCACAGCAAGTACAAATATGACTCAGTCATTGTACATGCCGGTGTGAACGACCTGAGACGTACCTCCCTGGACTACATGAAAAGAGACATAGAGGAGCTCTCTGATTATGTAGCCCAGGCCGGTATGACCCTGACCCTGAGCAGCATCTTACCCTCACCAAGAATGATGCCACAGTACAAAGACAAAATGATCAGTTTTAACAATTGGCTTAATTACTGGTGTCATTCTAAGGGGATCCAGTGTCTGTCTGCTTGGGATGACATGCTTGACAAGCCACGCTGCCAAGGGATGGCTTGCACCTGTCACCAGGGCTTCGGATATTGGCCAAGGCTCTTGCCACCCCCATAGTGCCTTTTTAAGCAAGGCTCAAATGACAAACCTACCTCCCTAGAAAACACAAGTGGAAAAAAACTAAGGGTAATGCTGCTCAATGTCAGAAGTCTAAACCTCAAGATGCACGCCCTCAAAGCCCTCCTCAGTATGGAGAACATCGATGTCTGTGCAGTGATTGAAACCTGGTTCAACGCTCCTGAGAGCACCCCAGCACTATCAGGTTTTACCTCATATCATGCTTTCCGGCCCCAAAACTTGGACCGAACCACAAAAGGAGGGGAAGTATCCATTTTCATCAAAGATACCCACACCTCCAGGTTAGTGGCAACGCACGAAGCATCGGAGACTATCCAGGTGCAACTAACCATAGGCAAAACTGCCTTACAGTTTATAGCATGCTACAGACCACCCTCTCAAACTCAGGAACCCCACACAGCCTTCCTGAAGACACTTGAAAGTATGAATGTCTCTCCAAATACCATCATTTTGGGAGACTTCAACTACCCAAACATAGACTGGGAACATTACTCAAGCACCAACACCCTAGCCCAAAGGTTCCTAGAATTCATAAACTCAAATGCTATGGAACAACTAGTCACCATTCCCACAAGAGGAGACAATATACTAGACCTGATCATCACAAACATGGGGACAAAATGCTCCACACCGGAAGTACATCCCTCTTTGGTAAGATCAGACCATAAAGACAACAAACAAATATGAAAAGACCAAAAACTGCTGAAAGTGCGGACTGCACACAATAAGAGAACGCTGGTAAAAGCAAACCACAACTTTGTTGTTGCAAAACACAATCCAAATAATTCCTGATAAACGTAAGCGCTTTCGGCAAGTTAAAATAACCCGCCTTCATCAGACAAATAATGAGACAAGGGCTAAAACATTTTATG
The DNA here is from genome assembly GCF_019279795.1 of Protopterus annectens. Classification (NCBI taxonomy): domain Eukaryota; kingdom Metazoa; phylum Chordata; order Ceratodontiformes; family Protopteridae; genus Protopterus; species Protopterus annectens. Next base: position 710,704,388 of record NC_056733.1, on the reverse strand, counting down.
CTTAACAATTGAAAACAGCGACCCAATGGTATAAGACCGCATTAGTTAATTAAAATAGCTCCTTGGGAACCTTAAAGAGGTATGAGTTTCCCAATACAGTTGAAAAAGAGCTCTACAAGCAATAAAAGTTGCATTGCAGTAATAAAATAAATGATAGTACAACCTTACAACTAGGTAAGAGTGCTTTAAATAATGACACTGTACCATACTAAGACAGCTTGTACATTGCAAACCACAAATAGCAACGAAACACACAATTTCTATTACTAAAATGAACAACTATGAAGATAAATAATAAGAGAATAATAATACACGCTTAATTTGTTACCTAAGTCTACATTGCTGTTCAACTTTTTGATAGGGTTGATTAGGTGCAATCTAGTTTTGAATACTTATTGCTGTAAACATATAAATGTATTTAAATGTGTCTTGAGAACGGTTCATTTTTGTTGTCCAACTCAATTTCTTATTGTAGTAGTTGACTAAGGGCACTGGCAAATATCGGACCTTTTCGGGTGTCCCATTTCAGCCGTGCAGTATTTTTGGTGCTCTTGTTTACTTTATCGTCGCATGATTTTATGCGGACGAGCATCCACGTTTCTCAAGACTGGATTTTATTTAAGCATGTAACATAGTAATCAACCACTGGATTACTCCCTTTTTTGATTTAGCTTAGGTAACAAATTAAGCGTGTATTATTATTCTCTTATTATTTATCTTCATAGTTGTTCATTTTAGTAATAGAAATTGTGTGTTTCGTTGCTATTTGTGGTTTGCAACGTACAAGCTGTCTTAGTATGGTACAGTGTCATTATTTAAAGCACTCTTACCTAGTTGTAAGGTTGTACTATCATTTATTTTATTACTGCAATGCAACTTTTATTGCTTGTACAGCTCTTTTTCAACTGTATTGGGAAACTCATACCTCTTTAAGGTTTCCAAGGAGCTATTTTAATTAACTAATGTGGTCTTATACCATTGGGTCGCTGTTTTCAATTGTTAAGCATAAAATGTTTTAGCCCTTGTCTCATTATTTGTCTGATGAAGGCGGGTTATTTTAACTTGCCGAAAGCGCTTACGTTTATCAGGAATTATTTGGATTGTGTTTTGCAACAATAAAGTTGTGGTTTGCTTTTACCAGCGTTCTCTTATTGTGTGCAGTCCGCACTTTCAGCAGTTTAAGATCAGACCATAAATTAATCTCACTGGAAATCCACATCCCGCCCCCACCCCCTGCACAAAAGACCACAGTGAAGAACTTCTCAAAAGCAAACTTCACACTTCTTAAGACTGAAGTGATATCTTTCAAGGCCCCTGGGCCAGTGGAAACCACAACCCACACCGCTGAATCCTTTGCAAATGCCTTCTATGGGCACCTTCAAGAATGCATGGATCATGCAATCCCAAATAAAACCAAGACCCATTCCCCCAAAGGCAGGCGCCCGGTCTGGTGGACCCCAGCCATAAACAAACTTTACAACAGGAGGAGGAAGCTACTACATGACAGAGCAAAATCCCTAAAAGGGAAGGCATCTCTGATCAGTACTAGCAAAAAACTACGATCACTCATAAAATCATCCAAGGCCAACTTTGAGAGAAAAATCGCAAAAGACACAAAAGACAATCACAAGGCCTTCTTTAGCTATGTTAGAAACCTGGGTGGAAACTCCCAGATATGCTCAGAGCTAGTCCAAAATGACACAAAATACACTGAACCCACTGACATTGCCAACATTCTGGCAGACAGGTTCAGTGCAAATTTCTCCTCCCCCCCAAAAGGAGAAATAACTATCCCAGCAGAGTGTAGCCTCCCTAACATCTCAGATGTCCAGGTGAGAGCCGCCCTCTCTAAAGCTAAAAACACAGCATCAATGGGACCGGATGGTGTCCCGGGCTGTGTGCTACATGAACTCCAAGAGGAACTAAACCCACACATAAGGCTGCTGTTTAATCTTAGTCTTACTACAGGATACGTACCCAAAGAGTGGCGTACGGCAACAGTGGTCCCACTTCACAAAGACGGTGCTTCTACGGACCCTGGAAATTAAGGCCCCATAAGCTTGACGAGCCTGGTCTGCAAAGCTATGGAGAGGATCATTATGGAACTCATAAACAAAGACATTGGGGACCTACAGACATTGGATCCTACCCAATTTGGCTTTGTCAAGGGCAGATCCTGCCTTTTGAACTTGGTCGACTTTTTTGAAACAGTCACTAAGGCCATTGATGAGGGTAAGGCAGTTCACACAGCCTACCTTGACCTTGCAAAAGCCTTTGACACAATACCCCACTCGGGCATCATAGACAAACTCACCAGCTTAAATGTAAACCCATATGTCACAAGATGGGTTGCAAACTGGCTCAAGGACAGAACTCACAGGGTCAGAGTGCCTGGAGCTATGTCAGACTCTAAGCCAGTCTGGCGGTGTCCCACAGGGCTCAGTCCTGGGACCCCTCTTGTTCGGCATTTATTTTTCCGAGGTACAGGCAAACATAGGAGGATTGTGGCTGACAAAGTTCGCAGATGACTGCAAACTGGGCACCATAATTGATACTCCAGCGGACACAAACATCCTTCAGAGAGGCCTCATAGAAATGGATAATTGGTGCCAGAGCCATGGCCTTAAGCTGAACGCCAAAAAATGTATAGTCATACCCTTTGGGAAAAACAAGGTACCGACAAATTACCACATAGGCAGTAATCCATTAAGTACAGAAGAGGTAATCAGGGACCTAGGGACCCAGGTTGACAGTAACCTCTCATTTGACACTCACATTGCCAAAGTGGTTAGGAAGACCTTCTATATTGCCCACCTTATCATGAAGGGTTTCACATCTAGATCAAGAGAGGTCATTGTGCCCTGTACTCTTCTCTTATCAGGCCAATGATTGAGTACAATGCCCCATTTGGGATGTATCTCACCCGACACCTACAGCAGTTGGAAAGACCCCAAAAGTTCCTCACCAAGAGGATAAAGGGTCTTAAACATATGTCATATGCTGCCCGACTGAAAAAACTCCAGCTCTATTCAGTCGCATACCGCCTACTCAGAGGTGATCTGTGCCTGACATACAAGGCCATGTCCAATCCAGAATTAATGGACATGCTCCACCTCAGAAAATCCAAATCCATCAGAGCCACGAGAACAAGTGACTTAAACCTCAACACAGAAATAAATAGAGCAGCTGGAGGGACAGATTCATAACCCAGAGGCTCCCTACACTCTGGAACAGAATCCCAGTCCATGTTAGGCAGAGCCCCTCACTGACTCTATTCAAGAGAAATCTCGACGAGTGGATGGGAGATCGTAGGTTTACCCTGGGGGTCATCTCTGTGTCACTACTAGACAGAGACATAGTAAACTAAACCCTAAAAGGGCGTAGTATTCTCATCCTAAGGGGTGGTGTAAGCCACATACACTCTGGCTAGGCTTATAAATGCCCTAGGGCAGATAGCCTAGTATGAACCTATGAACCTATGAACCTATGCATTTATCAGCATATTATTCTCCTGTGCCCAAATGGTCAATTTAGTCAAGTTATTTTCAGATATGCCTTATCTGTAACAAATGTTCAAGTCATCTGCATATAGACCATAGAATACCTCAGATGAAAAAGTTAGGTCTGAAAGATACAATCTAAACAAGTAAGGGCCTAGGACAGAGCCCTGTGGGACACCCTGACTGTAATCAAGGAATTCATCAGAAGGACCAACAGTGGGACCGGTAGACTTTTCCATGGTCAAGTTGAAAATGGTGCCTCTTTCCCAGGGGAGATAAGCAGCAAATGCCTGTGAAACCACCAGTACACAAAAACATAGTAAAAAGCACTTTAAAATATTATGACAACCCCACAATGGAAGAATAAATACAATTTTCCACAGAAAATAAATTTTCAGTTACTATACACTACTATAAAACTGACAGAAAGAAATGAGTGCTCTGTTTAAAAGAAAGTTGCAGTCTCAGGACAGTCTGTTAAATAACAACACTCCTAAATAACACTCCTAGATTTAAAATAACTTTTGTTAAGAGGAAAGTATAAGACATCAACAAAGTTTAAGGAAATGGAAGTTTTTTTTTTCCTGAAAGTGAATTATCTCTCCAGCAAAGAAAAGCACAAGTCGCCTGTCAATCTTCTTCTGCAGCAATAAAGCTCTGAAGGGGTTTGTGTCCAGACTTGTATTTTAGCCAGCTCACCTCAAGCTGCTTGACAGTTTGGACATGTGGAAGATCTGCTGAGCTTTGGACGCTGTCTAGCTGTTATATCCTTGCCAGGATTTAACATATATAGTTAAGCCTACTGCAGCAGTGATCATTCAAACATCTACTGTTATGGCAAGTTCATCTTAGACAATTGTACTTTGTCAGTGGAGTCTGGAATAGATAGATGAATGGAAACTGCTGCATGCATATATGTACAGACCTTGCCCCCCCCCCCCCACCATAAAAGTTCCTTGCTTGGTGTTTAGTTCCATCAGTTCTGCACTCATTTTGGCTGTACACCACTTGCTGTCTGCAGTGCCAGTTTCCACATACAGGTAGAGCAGTTTGTTGTGATGTATCACCCATCAATTGCAATGAGTTACACCATTTTTTAGAAACTTAATGCCAAATGGAAAATTTCTGAATCTATCCAAGTTGTGGGTCTGATTTCTGTTTTGGAATCTGAAGTTCTGCTTCGGGATCTCTCATTAGTCTACATAGCTGAAGGATCCAATGTCATTCTGGATTCAGGTGTGATGCACGTACTTGGAATTAGAATACTATCCCATAAGTAAACTGTGCTGGAGTCAAGACATGGACTTGTTATTAGTATGGTGGTTAATTTAATATTCAAAGATTACTGATTCATCTCTTGAGGAGAGTTATTGCCAAATAGTATTTTGCTCTTCGTTATGACAGAAATGATATGGGCTTTTTTATTAGCTATTCAAACTTTTAGATGTTTATACTGTTTTAGCTATATATAAATGTTGACTTGTGTTCTGTATCCAAGTTGCACATTTTAAAATACTGGAGTGAGTAATTAGATAAACAACATTTTAGTTATTCTTGGTTGTACACTTGGCACAATACACACACATTTATACAACTTTGTTTAATGAATCATACACAAATGATGCTGGTCCACAATGACTACAATGTTCCAGCAAAGTACATGGCATGCGATATGTGTATTTCATAGGTTCATAGGTTCATACTAGGCTATCTGCCCTGGGGCATTTATAAGCTGAGCCCGATTGTGTTTGGCTTATGCCACCCCTTGATTTGAGTATACTGTGCCCTTTTTAAAGTTTAGTTTACTGTGCCTCTGTCTAATAGTGACATGGAAGTAATCCCCGGGACAAACCTACGATCCCCCATCCACTCATCAAGATTCTTCTTGAAGAGAGTCAGTGAGGTGCTCTGCCTAACATGAATTGGAATTCTATTCCAGAGCGAAGGGAGCCTCTGGGTTATGAATCTGTCCATCCAGCATGTTCTATTTATTTCTGTGCTGAGGTTCAAGTCCCTCGAGCGCGTGGCTCTAAGGGATTTAGATTTACTGAGGTGGAGCATGTCCATTAATTCTGGGTTGGACATAGATTTAAATGTCAGGCATTGATCGCCTCGAAGTAGGTGGTATGCAACTGAGTAGAGCTGGAGTTTTTTTAACCAAGCAGCATATGGCATCTGTTTGAGTCCCTTGATCCTCCTGGTGAGGTACTTTTGGGGTCTTTCTAATTGCTGCAGGTGTCAGGTAAGGTACATCCCAAAGGGGGCATTGTATTCTATGATGGGCCTGATGAGGGATGAATAAAGGGGCACGATTACCTCTCTTGATCTAGACGTGAATCGTTTCATGATGAGGTGGGCTATGTAGAAGGTCTTTCTAACCACTTTGGCAATGTGGTTGTCAAAGGAGAGATTGCTATCAACTTGGGTCCCCAGATCCCTAATTACTTTCTCTGTACTTAATGGGTTACCACCTATGTGGTAATTTGTGGGCACATTGTTTTTGCCAAAGGGTATGACTATACACTTTTTGGCATTTAGCTTTAGACCATGGCTCTGGCACCAGTTATCCGTCTCTGCGAAACCTTTTTGAAGGATGTTTGTGTCAGCTGGAGAGTCGACTATGGCGCCCAGTTTGCAGTCATCTGCGAACTTGGTGAGCCATAGTCCTCCCACATTGGCCTGTACCACAGAAAAGTAAATACCGAAAAAGAGAGGTCCCAGGACAGAACCTTGTGGGACGCCACTTGTGACCGGTTTCGAGTCTGACATGGCTCCAGCAATTCTGACTCTGTGGGTTCTGTCTTTGAGCCAGTTTGCAACCCATCTTGTGACATAGGGGTTTATATTTAGGCTGGATAGCTTATCTATGATGCCCAAGTGTGGTATTGTGGCAAATACCTTTGCGAGGTCCAGATAGGCTGTGTGGACTACCTTCCCTTCATCTATGGCCTTGGTGACTGTTTCGAAGAAGTCGACCAGGTTCAAAAGGCAGGATCTGCCCTTGACAAAGCCAAATTGGGTAGGATCTAGTGTCTGTAGGTCCCCAATGTCTTTGTTTATGAGTTCCATGATGATCCTCTCCATAGCCTTGCAGACTAGGCTAGTCAGGCTTATGGGGCGATAGCTTCCAGGGTCCGTAGAGGCGCCACCTTTGTGGAGTGGGACCACTGTTGCTGTACGCCATTCTTTGGGCACATATCCTGTAGTGAGGCTGAGATTGTACAGCAGTTTTACTTGAGGGATTAGTTCTTCTTGGAGTTCATGTAGGACGCAACCCGGGATGCCATCTGGTCCCATGGAAGCAGTGTTTTTTGCTTTGGAGAGGGTGGCCTTCACCTGAGCATCAGAGATGATTGGGAGGCTGCACTCTGCCGGGATAGATACTTGCTCTTTTGGGGGGGAGGGGGTGGAAAAGTTTGCACTGAACCTGTCTGCCAGGATATTGGCGATGTCTGTGGGTTAAGTGTATTTTTTGTCGTTTAGAATCAACTCAGAACAAGTCTGGGAGTTGCATCCCAGGTTCCTAACATAACTGAAAAAAGCCTTATGATTGTCTTTAGTGTCCTGTGCAATTTTTTTCTCGAAGCTGGCCTTGGAGGATTTTATGAGGGATCGTAATTTTTTGCTATTACTGATCAGAGATGCCTTCCCTTTTAGGGATTTTGCTCTATCATGTAGTAGCTTCCTCCTTCTGTTGTACAGTTTATTTATGGCTGGGGTCCAGGCTGGACACCTGCCTTTGGATGATTGGGTCTTGATTTTGTTTGGAGATGTCCATAGAATGCGTTTATATAGGATTCTGCAGTTTGGGCCATAGTTTCCACTGGCCCTGGGGCCTTGAAGGATTCCACTTCGGTTTTGAGAAGTGTGAAGTTCGCTTTTGAGAAGTTTTTCACTGTGGTTTTCTGGGCTGGGGGTGGGGTCGGGATGTGGATATCCAGTGAAATTAATTTATGGTCTGATCTTACCAATGAGGGATATACTTCTGGTATGGAGCATAGAGTCCCCATGTTGGTAATGATCAGGTCTAGTATGTTTTCCCCTCTTGTGGGAGTGGTGACTAGTTGTTCCATAGCATTTGAGTTTATAAATTCCAGGAATCTTTGGGCTAAGGTGCTGGGGCTTGAGTAATGCTTCCAGTCTATGTTTGGGTAGTTGAAGTCGCTCAATATAATGGTGTTCGGAGAGATCTTCATGTTCTCCAATGTTTTCAGGAAAGCTGAGTGGGAATCCTGACTTTGAGAGGGTGGTCTGTAGGATGCTATAAACTGAAAAGCAGTCTTTCCCACTGTCAGTTGCACATGGATGATCTCCGATACTTCGTGCAATGCCACTAACCTGGAGGTGTGGATATCCTTGATAAATATGGAAACTCCCCCTCCTTTTGTGGTTCGGTCCAGGTTTTGGGGCCGAAAAGCATGATATGAGGTATAACCTGGTAGTGCTGGGGTGCTCTCTGGAGCCTTGAACCAGGTTTCTGTCACTGCACAGATATCGATGTTCTCCATACTGAGGAGAGCTTCGAGTGCGTGCATCTTGAGGTTAAGACTTCTGGCATTTAGCAGCATTACCCTTAGTTTCTTGTTCCTTGTGCTGTCTATGGAGGTGGGCTTGACTTTTGAGCCTTGCCTAAAAAAGGTACTATGGGGGTGGCAGGAGCCTTTGCCAATATCCGAAAGCCCAGGGGTGACAGGTGCAAGCCGTCCCTAGCGAAGCAACGTGGCTTGTCGAGCATGTCATCTCAGGCTGACAGACACTGGATCCCCTTTGAATGACACCAAAATTTTAGCCAATTGTTAAAATTGATCATTTTGTCTTTATACTGTGGCATCATTCTAGGTGAGGGTAAGATGCTGCTCAAGGTCAGGGTCATACCGGCCTGGGCTACATGATCAGAGAGCTCCTCTATGTCTCTTTTCATGTAGTCGAGGAGATGCGTCTCAGGTCATTCATGCCAGCATGTACAATGACTGAGTCATATTTGTATTTGCTTTGGAGTGACCTGAGTGCTTGCGTTATGTGGCGGATCCTAGCACCTGACAGGCAGCTCACTGTGACCTTCTCTTTATTCAGCCTGGTGAGCAGGACGTCAGTGTGTCTGACAATAGAGTCACCTATTACAAGAGTATCAGGTGTGTTATTCAGCCTTAATGGCTGTGACTGCTTGGCACACTGACTTTGTGTGCTATGTGTTGTACGTGTTTTGTTTTGGAGTAGATTTTGCTTGGATGACTGCTTTGGAGATCTCTGTTGCTTAGGTAGATTTTTATTTAGAGCCTCCGAGTATGTTTTTGTCTTTTTATGTGTTTGGTTCGCTGTTGTGGTGGGACTATGTGATACTGGAATTGTGTTGTGTGAGGTTACCTTCTCCTCCTGACTGGTTACACCAATTTTGAGATGAGAGAGCTCAGCCTCCAGTTTGGCTATATGCTTGCATCTCTCACATATATTTGAACCTGTTTGGAGGAGGAGAGGGTTGTCCGTGTACATGAGACAGTTGTAACATTGCCTCAAAATTCCCAGATTCACCAGCTGGACTGGAGAGGAAACCATTGACTGACCTTTGGTCATGCTAGAGTAATATAGGGAACTGAATTAAAATGGACCAATAGGGGACAAGGTAATCATAGAGAGTATAAGAGTAAGTAGTGCTTATGGTTTATTAGTGCTAACTTGTAAGATTACTTATTTGGACCATTTTTGGGCATATCCGGTTGTTGTTGTTTGTCAGCTTATCCTTGTTTGTCATTTAAAAAGGAATAAGCAAATGCCAAAGATATATTTTAGGATACCATTAATATAAATACTATAACTTAGAATGTCTAAAGATCTAAAGAGATATAAGATTACACTAAATCATATTTCTTGACATGCTTTATTGCAATCCAAATGTACACACATGAACATCAAATACATTGAAACCAAAAAAACATAACAATCTTGCAATGATGAATGTACAAGAGGATGCCATAAGCTGAACTGGAAATATACACATAACCAATTTAATTAGCAAACATATCCTGTCCCTTTAAGTAACAATAATAAAAACACTTCCAAAAATATAAAGCCATTGTCATAGTTAAACATTCATTACGGTATATAATACTTTGATGGCCTCAGCTGAAGCAGTCCACCTTACAGCTGTCCAATATTCTCTTGCATGTTCCTTCTCAAAGGGTCAGTAATTCCAAAGCACACTACTGAGAACCAAAATGAAGTGAAAAAAAGAACAGTTTAGTCCAAAATTCTCCAAGCACACTTTAATATGATAAAATAAAAACTTCCTAGTCACTGGTGCTGACAATTAGACATCTCTAGGTTCAATTAGCAACCAGTTCCATATGGACAGTTGGTATTGTACTCCTGTTACTTATTCCTAGAGAAAAATATAATTTTTCTATTTTTAATACACTAGCAGACATGCCCAAAAGAAGCCGCGGTGCTACAGCGGTAGCATTGTTGTCTCACAGCAAGAGGTTCTCCTGTTCGATTCATGTCTGGAATGCCTTCTGTGTGGAGTCTGCTTGTCCTTCCTGCATAAATGGGCATGCCTTCATTGAAGGTTGGGCGTCGAGCTGGCAACTCGGCACCAGAAAAATCGACTGCCAATCATTAGCAGACCGGAGTTCCACTGTGACAACCCCTAACCGGGAAAAGCCGAAATGACAAACAACAACAACAACCGGATATGCCCAAAAATTGTCCAAACACAAATACTGACATCCATTACATCTGGAAGAGCTAATATAGCCTAAGGTTACAATTTGAAAGGCAATCAATATCCATCATAGAGAAATTTTAGCTGGTGTTCTAATAAAGACAGAAAGTTGTAGAGAAACATTAATGAAAATAAAAGTATAGAGGGATCTAGAAATGTATCATTTTCTGAATTTTGACCTATATTTAACAGTAACATGCTGTTGCTTCTGCCTGGATTAATCACAAATACATTCTAGATGCTTTTATTAAAGTAATATTGCCATGGTCAACCTTATTCAGCAGACCAAACATATCAGTTACAGAAGAAGATGTTGATTCTAACAAAGTCTTAAGTTTGGGACAGGAGAAAACAGCCCATCTAAGATGGAAGATCTCCATTAGTACATAGGTGATAGGTTATATTTATTATACATAGATAATGAGATGTAACCAAACAAACACCACAAGTGGATTCCTGGACACACCCTACTTAAATATACCAACTCTGAGATTGCACTACAGTGCCAAAAACGGCCAAGTGACGGAAGTGACCAAGTGACTTCTTTCACAGGGAAAGAATCCGATTAAAAGCCACTCCATCATTTTGCATTTTTGACATTCATAGTTCGACGAAGATGCATTCGGCCGAATGCATCTTCGTTCTTCTGACAGGAACCCAAATTTGTTCAGCTAGAGGGTCTGAAGGTGCGATTTCATATCAGCAAAGAATTTGTTAGATAGTTGTCCCATAAGAGAGTCTTGAGGTATATCACTGGTGACAATTCATTTGGAGGATAGTTTGCAATTAACTGTAATAGACTGGAAGCAATCAATGAGCCTAGTTTATTGCAGAGGTTTTCAGAGATCTTTACTCACAGTTTTATATAGATATATGTACAAATAGCCCTCCTCTAGAAAACCTACTCTTAGTTTTTGGTTAGTGTCATATCTGCCCCAAGCGGAGCAGACAGTAAGGGATAAATTGTCATGTTTCATAACAAAGGAAGCTGTCAAAGCAATGTTTAAATGTATCTCTTGAGATTAGTCATCTGGGACAGATAAATTAACATTTAACTATGCAAATGAAGATATTCCTATCTTTTTGCCACTCTGACCAGTCTGTTGGGTGTCCTACTTTAAATTAAAGATTCTTAGAAGCATCTAGTAGGCCCTGAGAGAAGTTGGCATAAGCTTTATGCAAGGAAAAACAGCCCTATGAGTAAGATCCAAGCAATGCCATCAATTCAGCTTCTCTTTTAGGGTTTTATTGTATCATAAATGAGATGAATGGGAATCTAAAATGTCAGCCTCAACATGAAGTCGCAAATATGTAGATGTTAATGATATTACACAAAGAGTTTTTGTAATGTAAAATCAGCCAACTGTTTCTTATTGCTGGGAAAACATCATCTGTCCTTGGACCAAGAGGAGTTCGGGACTTTGGAAGGTATTTCATATCTGCCTGAGCTCCATACAAAGCTAAACACTAGATTCTTAACGTTAGATAACCAAGCATTGGATGAAGGGACTGCACTAATTCTTACCTATATCAGAAAACTTGACCTTGATAAACGATTCATGCTATAATAATATTGCCAAATTTGCTAACAACGCCACCTTCAGATTCCATCATTGTCTAGCTCTAAGGGACTTAAAATGGTTAGAATTTCCTCAACTACTAAATTACCACCAACTGGTTATTGCCTATAACATTCTGAAGTATCCTGACAAAACCCCATCACTAAGTCAACTACTTACCTACAATGCAACAAACTGCACACTCCGCTCTAGTGACAAATCACTTCTATGCATCTCTAGGGCTAACACTGCTGGTAAAGCACTATTCTCCCACACTGCTTCTAGAAATTGGAACAACCTCCCCCCATCACTGACTTCTATCCCCACCACCTCACACTTCAAAAACTCTCTAAAATCGCATCTCATAATCTAAAATCACTGCTTTAGCTCTGTGGAAAGCTGGAAGGGCTTATTACTTGCCTACTGTAAATGCTATAGTTTTTACATCCAACAATGTTTATCTCTTTAGTATAGCTACTGCATTTTAACATGTTGTATGTAATGACTCTCAATGATAAAATGTATTTAGTCTGTTCAACTGCTGAGTTGTATCCTCTCTGTTTTACATTTCTGTCTTATTAGCTGGATTTTTGCTGTTGCAATCAGTTTTTACTACTATGTATTAAATTCTAGTATTTCTGTAAATATATGTGGAACTTTCTCCCTGGGCCTCCGCTGTAAATGGACCTAGTAAAGTCAGACTATCCCGGTAAACAAATGTAAAATAAATAAATAAATACATTTTTAAAGCATTAATCCTACCTGCGATAGACAGATGCAGCTTTTTCCAAGAGTGAAATGTAACAAATAAATCTGACTATAATTTTCCATTAGATACTACAGTAGCCATTACATTGATGTGCACCTCTGTGCCTAAGTATTTGGGACACTAAGTACACCATTTACAGAGCAAGTGCTGTCCATCCTACTTCATAAAGTAATATCTGCAGCATTATTTAGTAACATTATAGACAGAGTGCTACCCATCCCATTTCATAAAGTAATAGCTGCAGCATTAATTAGTAACATTACAGACAGAGTGCTACCCATCCCATTTCATAAAGTAATATCTGCAGCATTACTTAGTAGCATACAGAGTGCTACCCATCCCATTTCATAAAGTAATAGCTGCAGCATTAATTAGTAACATTGCATATAGAGTGCTACCCATCCCATTTCGTAAAGTAATAGCTGCAGCATTAATTAGTAACATTACATATAGAGTGCTACCCATCCCATTTCATAAAGTAATAGCTGCAGCATTAATTAGTAACATTACAGACAGAGTGCTACCCATCCCATTTCATAAAGTAATACCTGCAGCATTAATTAGCAACATTTCAGTTTTGGATATGTTTACCATGAGGCTAGCTTCAAGCTGAAATCTAGAAAATATTCATACTAGAAACTGAACATTGTTTTTAGGATCTTTAGTTAAGATCAGTGAATCATCTGCAAACATTAAGATTTTAATTTTTCTCTGCACCCGACTACCATCTATTCAACCTAGTACAGTCAGCTATTCTCCTAACCAGAGGGTCTATGGATAACAGAAACAGAAGAGGAGAAAGTGAGCAATGTACTCTCATGCCCCTTCCAAGGAAAATGGCTGTAGAAATTGTAGTTCCTGCTAATACACTAGCTGCAGGTTACCAATATAATAATTTGATGGCATTGACAAAGCCTTATAGAAAGGCATAAACTGCTTAGAGTATCCCAGTGATTTTGCCATAGAATTGTATTGAAGATTCTCTCAGAATCAATAGAAATGGTAGCAAAGGGACCATAATTCAAATGGTTATTCTATACCAAGGGAATTAAATATTAAAGCTGTAGCATGATCAGTGTTCCACCCTCCATTTATAAACCCAGTGTGTACTTCATGAATTAAAGAGGGCAGAAAAGGATTTATCCTGTTTGCTAATACTTTTGCATATAGATTAGCTTCCATGTTAATAAACAATATTGGTGAGTAACTGTTACCTTTTATTGGGTCTGTACCCCATTTATGCAAGACTGTTATTCTTGATTTATGCATAGAAAGCTGTGTAGTTCCGGTAACAAAGATATGATTGAAAACTATTGTGGGGCTTGACTAATAAATCCTGGGTAGCAAAATCTAGGCTAAATAGGTTCATAGGTTCATAGGTAGGTACTAGGCTATCTGCCCAAAGACGTTTATAAGCCTAGCCAGAATGTGTTGGCTTTCGCCACCCCCTTAGATTAGTTCCCTGTGCCTCTGTCCAGCAGAACCACTGAAGTGATCGCTGAGGTAAACTTTCTGTTTCCCATCCACTCGTCAAGGTTTCTCTTGAAGAGTGTTAATGAGGAGCTCTGCCTAATGTAGATTGGAATCTTGTTCCAAAGCATGGCAAGTCTCCAGCATGTCCTATTTATTGTTGTGGTGAGGTTTAGATACCTAGAGCATGTGGCTCAAGGAGATATGGTTTTCTTTAGGTGGAGCATGTCCATCAATTCTGGGTTGGACATGGCCTTGTATGTCAGGGAGCGATCACCTCTGAGTAGGCGGCATGCAACCGAGTACAGCTGGAGTTTCTTCAAGTCGAGCTGCATAGGGCATCTGTTTGAGGCCAGTGATCCTCTTGGTGAGGTACTTCTGTGGTCTTTCCAGCTGTTGCAGGTGTCTTGTAAGGTACATCCCAAATGGGGCATTGTACTCTATGATGGGTCTGATGAGTGATGAGTAGAGGGGCACAATGACCTCTTTTGATCTGGATGCGAACCCTTTTGTGATTAGGTGGGCCACATAGAAGGATTTTCTAACCACTTTAGTAATGTGGTTATCAAAGGAAAGATTACTATCTTACTTGGGTCCCTAGATCCCTTATTACATCTTCCGTATTTAGGGGACTACCACTTATGTGGTAGTTTGTGGGTACTTTGTTTTTTCCAAAGGGGATGACTATGCCCTTTTTGGCATTTAGCTTGAGGCCATGATTTTGACACCAGGTATCCATCTCAGTGAAATCCTTTTGGAGGATGTTTGTGTCAGCTGGAGAGTCAATTATAGCCCCTAGTTTGCAGTCATCTGCGAACTTGGTTAGCCATAGTCCTCCTGCACTTGCCTGTACCTCTGAAACAGGAGAGGTCCTAGGACTGAGCCCTGGAGTTGGCCACTTGTAACCGGTTTAGAGTCAGACCTAGCTCTCGCAACTCTCACCATGTGGGTTCTGTCCGTGAGCCAGTTGGCAACCCATCTTGTGATGTAGGGGTTTATGTTCAGACTGGTGAGCTTGTTAAATGTTAATTTATCTGTCGCAGATGACTAATCTCAAGAGATACATTTAAACACTGCTTTGACAGCTTCCATTGTTATGAAACATGATAATTTATCCCTTACTGACTGCTCAGCTTGGGGTAGATATGACACTAACCAAAAACTAAGAGTAGGTTTTCTAGAGGAGGGCTATTTGTACATATATCTATATAAAACTGTGAGTAAAGATCTCTGAAAACCTCTGCAACAGACATTTTTTTTGTTATTCTATTCTATTATTCTACTTATTTTCTTGGAAAATATACTGACATTCCAATCAGTTTTGTTACACTATTTACTGTTAAAATGCTGCTACTAAAACTGATTAAAATGAAAGGCCATTGCCTGGAAACATGGAAAACTTTTGTAGCAAATTTTCTTAAACTAAGTGGCTGTAAGATTTTCACAATACAAGAATAAATATTCGGTAATAGCAGAGTGTGTTTAATCTGTGTATTAGGATGATGTGGAGTAAAAATTAAATTTTCCTGACAGGTTCACAGGTTTATGAGTTGGTACTAGGCAATAGACTGGTTTAGTCATTTGAAGTTAGTAGTCCTGCTTATACACTGAACTAGTTACCCCTTAGTTTATCCATAAGTCATAGGGGGTTAGGCCTGGGATAAATGTGCAGTTTACCTTCCATTTGTCAAAGATTTGAAAATACTGTGGGACATGCTATTGTTTACAGACAGCAGGAGTTTATTCCAGCAGTGGATAGTTTGTTTGGCAGAGATACATGTTGTGCTAACTAGTCCTATTTATGCTGCAATATAAATTTAGGTCCCTTAAACTTGTGCTGTTATTAATGCTAGTCTTTTAGATATGTAGTACATCAAGTAGGAGTGGTCATTTACAAATTTGTATGCCAGGCATAGATCACCCTGTATGATCCAGAGAAGAGAGATAGGGCTTTTAGGCATGAGTGGAATCAAGATGTTTTTGATGAGGAACAGCTAATTCTTTCAAGCTGAGCTATGTGGCTGCACAGAAACATACCAACAAGCACATTATATTATAATATATTCTAGTATGGCCTTGAGGGGGCTGAGTAGTGGAAAATGACAAGCTACTTAGACTGAGGGGAGGTGTCCTTAGTAATCAGTTGGATGAGGCAGAAGGCTTTCCTAATGATAGTGGCTACATGAAAGTTCATTATCCCAAACATGTCTAGATCTCTTAAATAGAGAATAGCCCAAAAACAAATAAACAGAGATAATGGCAGAAAGCAGAAGGCAGTGGCTCCAAAAGACAAAAAGCAGAATGCTCCACAGAAATAGCGTATAAAACCTTTAATCACCGCTTTCATCGACTGACTTCCTCAGAATACTATTAGTATTCTGAGGAAGTCAGTCGATGAAAGCGGTGATTAAAGGTTTTATACGCTATTTCTGTGGAGCATTCTGCTTTTTGTCTTTTGGAGCCACTGCCTTCTGCTTTCTGCCATTATGTCTAGATCTCTAATGATAGTGTCTTTTTTCATGTGGAGTATCACTTATGTGGTAGGTATGTGAGATTTCCCATTTCTTAAACTGAATGACGGTAACGTTTTCAATGTTCACCTTTAGACAGTGATCTTATCTCCATGATTTTTCAAAGAAAGCCTTCTTTGAAGATTTAAATATCTTCAGAAGATTTAATTATATCTCCAAGCTTGTAATCATCCATGAATTTGGTGGTTCTATGTTATAACAGTGAACGATCAAAAGATCGAACGCTGTTATATCGACCACAAAATAATGAAAACAAAAAAGATCGAACTGCCTCAAATTTTTTCCCAGGGAAAAGATTTGCTGTTCCCCCCCAAAAAAAAAAACACTAAGCACTATTTTAAGTGGGGGGCTTTGCCCCCCACACACACCCTACTTAAATATACCAACTCTGAGATTGCACTACAGTGCCAAAAACGGCAAAGTGACGGAAGTGGCCAAGTGACTTCTTTCACAGGGAAAGAATCTGATTAAAAGCCACTCCGTCATTTTGCATTTTCAGCAGTCATAGTTCGACAAAAGATGCATTCGACAGAATGCGTCTTCATTCTTCTGACAGGAACCCGAATTTGTTTAGCTAGTGGGTCTGAAGGTGCGATTTCATATCAGCAAAGAATACGTTAGATAGTTGTCCCATAAGAGAGTCTTGAGGTATATCACTGGTGACAATTCATTTGGAGGATAGTTTGCAATTAACTGTAATAGATTGGAAGCAATCAATAAGCCTAGTTTACAATCTAATGGGTTACATAAGGATTTATAATGAGTGTGACCAATTTATCAGTGATGTCAGAGTAGGAGTATAATGTCAAGGACCATAAGTAAATTTATGTAAGCTGTATGGTCTGAATTATACTCAGCCATTGTTTCTGAGATTCTTTCAGTTAAGGCCACTACATTTAATAGGTATGAGCTACCTTTTCAAACTCAGATTGTTTACGGTCCAGGGATATGTCATTTCAGTATGTCTCTGTTTATGACACCCATGATAATGATGATTTCCTTCACCTTGGAAATTATTCTGGTGAAGCTGATAGATCCATAGTAGGCAAACAGGTCTAGTCTGCCTTGTAAAGGGGAACCATCTTAGCTGCTCTTCTGGCTTCTAGTTTTTATCCAGTGGAGAGGCTGCGGTTGAATGGTCTAAGGAGAAGAGCTTATGGGGAGTGTTTTATACTGTCCAGGACACAACCCGGTATGTCATCTTGTCCCATAGAGCTGGTACTTTTGGTCTTCAAAAGTAGTTTTACTGTTGGTTCAGATGTTTGTGTTGAGAAGTATAGAGGTGGGAGGGAATGAGATTGGAGCTGAATCTATATGGTCATGATATTTGTGTTGGAAAATTTGGATATAGCATAGAGGAGACATTGCAGCTGAGTTTATCTGCAAGGACACTAGCCATATCCTCAGGATTTCAGGTAGTCATGTCATTAGAAATAAGCTCTGTGCAGTGCTGGGTAGTATGTCTGACTATGTCTGAGGTTCTTTACATCATTAAATAATCTTGTGTGTTTATCCTTTGCTGACATAGACATTTTTAGTTTACAACTATCTCTGCAGGATTTGATCTTCTCTTAAGTTGTTAATACTTTTGAGGTTGACTATAACATTTTGATTTTTATTGTATTGCTAGTTTATAGCTGTTCCAGCACAGGAGATTCTTCCTTAACCTGACAATGTATTTGTCACAAATAACAACATACACCTCTATGCAGACATTGAGATGGGATGATAAACTTTGGAAATGTGCAGCTTTTTGATAGGTCATCAGAGGGTGAGGGACTGTTAAAGTGACTCAAGTCATCACTAAACTAAAGAAATTGGCCCTGGTGAAGTACCTAAAGATGGTTATGTTGGTCGTTGACCTGTGCTGGGAGAATATAATCAATAAAATAGCACAATGGCCTTATCCACATAACTGTACAGCACCTTCTCCTTTCTCCTAGCTGTATACCTCTCATAGATTCTTCATAATGCATTATCTCAGCAGCTTAGCAGTTCAGTTTTTATCCATCACCCTGTTTCAATAATATTTTTGACTTTATCATCATGAACTTTCTCCTTGTACAGATGCTTGACCTACTGAATGCTACCTACTTCATATTTACTGTATTATGCTCTTGTTTTGTTTTTTTTGTTTGTTTGTTTTTTTAATGAGCATTTTTTTATCATACCAGGGCAGAACCTAGAAATGGTCCATATAGATCAGAGATCTTCACTCATAAACAAATGGAACTAACCAAATCTGAATAGTGAGGGCATGACAATAGGTGAAGAGCAGACAGGGATTGTGTTAGTGAGGGCAACACTGAATATATCAGTGTCTCTAGTGGGAATGATAGTATTTGTCCAAGAAAGTTTCCAGTGAGAAAGTCAAGACAACACTGGGCACATTTATTTGTAGAGTTATAGGTGTGTCATTTTATAGAGGGAATAATTGAAATTCCTTTGTAAGATTAAATTTGGGTTAATGGGGAAGGACTCTAGTTTATTAAGATTTTGATCATGTTTTGCAGGTGTTATGAATAGGGTCCTGCAGTTGGCCAGGATGTGGTATGAGGTCTTATTTACTGACAATAAGATAAGAAGGTTTTTGAGGTTATTGTCCTGATGAGTTAACCTAGAGGTCATGATGTTCTGGATGAAGACAGCATGCCACCACCACCATTACTTACACTTGTGGGCCTAAATGAGTGGTATGCAAATATACCCAGTAAGGAAAGAAGGCAGTCACTGCTCTGGAATCAGATTTCACTAAGAGCACAAGTATCCACATTTTTCTCTTAAGGGAATCATTCTCATATTTTAGATCCTGGCATTGAGCAGTGCTGTATTAATATTTGCCAAATTTAAATTTGGATTCAATAGCTTTGTAGCCTGAGTAGACTAACGTTACCTAAAAAAGTGATACTATGGGAGATAATGGGAGAGTTTTGAAAGTATGCAAAAGTCCTGAGTAGGTAAGTGTAGGCCATCCTTGGTAAAACAGGTAGGACTGGTTTCCATCTCCCTGCACACTACTACACAATGATCTTCTTCAGAAGGGCAGCCATGACTAAGCCAGTTGTTAAAGCCAATCATCGTTTGTTTACATTGTGACATCATACTCACTGATAGTAGGATGCTGACCAAGACTGGCTCCATCATCTGTGGGGGGAGCATTATATATCAATGATACCCACATGAACAATCACCATGCTATATTGATATTCAGAGTGAAGGGACTCAATCACTTTTGTGATATGGCAGTCTCAAGCACCTGACTGTTACCTTAAGTTTGCTCAGCCTAGTAAGTGATGCATCAGTACAGTGAACTATGGGTGCTGTTATAGACTGAAGGGCTTTGGCTTGGCCAAACTACTCTTCTAACTTCTGTCTGTAGTGGTTGTGGTGGAAGAAGCTATACATTGCATAATATGGATGTTAGTGTATTGTTGAGGTCTAGCTGTGGTGCAGCCTTATATAATGCCACATCTAAGAGGTCATTGTGATTTCTGCAGGCAATTTTTGTAGCATATCAGGATAGAGGGGTTTTATGTCTGCCTTGCTGGATGTAGGCATGTTATCACTATGTGGACTGATAACCAATGTGTGTGAAAAATTTTCCTCCAATTGTAATAACTCTACACCTCTTACACTTGGCCTCATTCCATGTTAATAGCAAATGGTTGTCAGTATGCATGTGACTGTTTATACAAAGTGTCTTGGTTTCTAGTGTTAGTATGCTGTCCAAACAGACTGAGAACTCATGAATGATCAAGAAATTCCAGGTGGTATAATTTATGCAATGTTATAAAATTTGAAGTCCCCTGGGTTTATCTAGAATACAGGGTTATATGATATATAAATTGACAATGAATCAGTGGAAACAGTTTGAAAGCAGTAAAAAGACAGAATAATAATATACAATTCAGTACCTGTACAATAGCTATGGGGACTGTGAAGGTGACAAAAATGATGCAACCCCGAATAATTTTGTGCAGTACAGTACCATATGAGATTGTACAATACTGTGCTGATTAATATAGTTCCAACAAAGCAACTCAGCCCAGCTCAGTACAGTCCAATGTAGTGTAGTTCAATGCAGTACAGTATTAAAGGAAAATAACGCCAGGTGTGCGTGCTGCACAGCAATAAACCAGGTGCTGTTCAATAAAGTAATAGTATAAGAGGGCCTGAAAAGTAAGCAGGAATATTACAATGTGGTAATCAAAGCAGTACCAATGTATTAGTGTAAAACCGAGCAGACAGAACAGATTTCATAGCCCAATAATAATAATAATAATAATAATAATAATAATAATAATAATAATAATAATAATAATGATGATGATGAAGCTTTAGATATAAGTGTCTCCTGGACTGCTTTTGGTGATTTATAAAACAGGCAGAATGTTGAAAGAGATGTTACATATGAGAGGCATGGGTGCCACAAACAGTAGTGTGTTAAAAGAGATGTTATGTATGAGAGGCATCGGTGCCACAAAACAGTAGTGTGTTAAAAGAGATGTTGGCCGGGATTCACTAATCCACCGTGTAAGACTAACTAAGTCTTACACGGAAACTGCAGTCTAAGAGTATGATGTTGACGCGTCATGCATATTCATGAGGGCACGCTGACTCAACTCTAAGGCTAACATGGAGCATGCAGAAGTGCAGGGGGCATGTCAGACTGCCGAGCAGTCCAAATATCCACACCCCTGCAAGTGCCTAAATTGCAAATGTCAACTGAAATGAGCGAGTCCACTCAAATGTCCCATACCCAACACTACACTCCCCCACATTCTAAATCCCTGTGCAAATTTAAAATCTAAAGCTTTCCTTTTTTTTTTACTATTCCCGATATAGCTGCCCGTATTTGCGCGTGTATGCACGGGTTTGCCCATTGCTTAGCTACAGTTAGCAGTGTAGACATCGAAGAGGATAATAAATTATTTATAAGCAAATTAAGCCAAATAGCAATAGCGTAGTGGTAGATCCCTCGCACAAAGAAGAGGCATTCCAGGTTCGGGTCCCGCCACTCCTCTACCTATTTTCTGTAGCAAATGTGTGCATAAAAAGAATTCCTGACATTTACCTTTTAAATTTCAGTAAAATGCATTGAAATGGTCTATGTGGTAGTGAACGATATTTTATATATATATATATATATATATATATATATATATATATATATATGAAAGTGGAATGGTCATGCATACTGATAAATGAATAAGTAAAGTATCTTAAGCAATGTGAAGCACTACTAAGCAAAGTTTACTAGTATTAAGCACAGTTAAGTAAAATTGCTCATAGCTTAGCACTGCTTTAACTAGCGCAATAGTTTTGCTCAGAGCTGCGCATCGTGCCAACTAGCGCAAACAAAACATGTTTGCACGGAGCTGCGCACCGTGCTAACTAACGCAACGTTGGGCAACGTCGGGCAGCGTAGAGCAATGTAGAGCAACGTTGAGCAACGTTGGGCAAAGTTGAGCAAAGTTGGCTAAACACAGCCACACCTCCTAGCCAATCTGGCCAGTAGTAAAATAAAATGCAATGACTGGCCTCCAACCCAGGATACTGTGCGCCATAATCACAGTACTAAACCACTAAGCCATGACAGCTTTAAATATGGATGCATTTCCAACACACTTATATATATATCAATGGAGGTTTACCCATTGCTAAGCAGGTTTGCTTTTAGCTGAGATTTTTCAAAACCAGCCAATCACAAATAAGTGCGGGAAATGAGGCATATTTAAGCTCCATAGGCGGGAATACTTGCCATAACTGGTTGTAGCTCCCATCTGCAGACAGTATGGCAGGTGTTGGAGAGGGCATTTATTTTCGAGCGCAACGGTGGGGCATTGAGGAGTCAAAAGTAATGGTTTGGCTCCTCATCCATCATCATGATGCAAGACTCCTGTAGGGCCAGTTACAGGACACTGAGTACAAAGTGGAAGCCTGGAACCATCTAGCACATGATCTCACCAGTGCCACAGGTGTCCTTCGGACTGGTGAGCAGGTCAGACATCACTACTCAGACCTGAAGAGATGCAAGGAGGACCGACTGAACCAGTGGCTACATGAGGCCCGTGAAATGGAAAATGCCCCACTACTGAGTATGTAGCTATGGAATGAAGTATGTAAGAATTGCTATTGTAGTCTATGTTATGGATAGGTATGTCTCAATATACCTTCATTTACTTCACAGTTGCAGGTGTCCGTGCTGCGAATCAGCAAGCCTATGCAGATAGGCTGCTAAGGTTGCACCACCAGGCAGGTTAGTAATTATTCTGCATGTGTTGTCATATAATAGAAGTGAGAGAGCCTGAAAAAGAGTGTTGTAACCCATTAATAAAGGTATAATAAGTGTTGAATAACTTCTCTGCATGTACTGTTATATAAAATAAGTGAGACAGCATGAAAATGTGTTGTAACCCATCAATAAAGGTATAATATGTCTTGAATAAAAGACCTCTGCATGCACTGATATATCAAATAAATGAGAGAGCCACCAGAAAAGTGTGTAATGTAATTAATAAAGGTATAATTCCTGGAGTGTGTCTGTGTCACTTTCTTCGATATGTTGTTGTACCATTGCATTATAGAAATAGTACTGTTGTATTAAGCGCAGTCAACCCACACATGGGTAGGCCCATATAAAGTGGATGAAGGGAGTGCCAGTAGCTGCTAAGCATATATACAGTCCTCAACTGTCGGTTCATGGCCGGCATGTACAGGTTAATCTGGCACATGAGTAGCTTGTTATTGTGTTCCCCAGAAATGTCAGTGTGCTGCTAGAAATGTAGGGGGCTGCCAACATATACCTGATGATGTCACCTGAACACATCCAGATATGTAGATATATAAATATAAATGAAGTATATAAATATGTAGCAGTAACATCTGCATCCAGGACAGTTTGTATGTCAGATACAGGTCAGGTATATCAAGAACTAGCAAAACCCATTTCACAATTTAACAGACATTGCCTAGTGTAATAATACATGTAGGGGATATATAACTGCAGTCAATAGGAATGTAGTTTAAACTATAAATATATATAAGATGTTAGTGGAGGTATCTTTTTGCACCCTACTGTATGTGCATAAACAATGCAATTCCACACCTCAATGGGTATGTCTAATCTCATAACATTTATTGGGACACATGTCCTATTGGTTTATAAATGTCTGCATTTACTTTGATGCACGTGCCCTGTTCATATACCACAATCTTGGTGGCCTTTTGCCACCAATCAATCCTGCATGCTGTTGGAATGTCCACTGTTGTTCTATATATGCATGTATTATGCTTGCTGTTCAACTGTTGGAACTCTGGTGTGTTGGGTTAATGGGAATACTACTGTATGCTGTTACAACTAAATTGGAATGTTGTTGGCTATTACTAACCCATATTGTCATTAAATCCTCCTAAACATAGAACGTATGGGAAGGCCGGTCCCAGTGGACCCACCTGTCCACCTCAGCTGGCGATGATACCTGGCACCAGCAGGTCTGGTGCCCAGCCCGGGACCGCCTCCTCCATTGGTCCTGTGCCACCTTCAGGTGGAAGCACTGCAAGGGATGGGGCTTGTCCCTCCCGTGCAAGCGTGGCCGGAGGAGGGCAACCTATCACCCTCCGAACGGTCCGGGCTGTGGTGTGTAGGGAGATTGAGCGTTAAGTCGTTGATCCTCTATGCCAGCTTGAGGCAAGAGTGGCGCAACTCACTGGTGAGCCTGCCCCTCCTACACAGCCCCCAGCACAGCCACCCTCCGGGCTGTGAAGGTGCAGTGGCAACTGCCCATGGGTGGGGATCTCAGTTCCACTCTTGCCATCTGTGGGCTCATGGGCTTGCGATTTCCAAGCACCCTTCTCTGTCAATGCTGTTCACCCACCCCATGTGTTATATTCCTCCCCTGTATGCATCTTGTTTGTCTTGTCTGTTTACCTCCCCAACCTACCTCCCAAAATATACCTACTTCCCCTAACCCACATTCCACTCTCACCTGAAAAAAAAATGGGCAATCTGCTCCCACAAAAAAATTACGTCCTATACATAGCTGCCCATTTTGCACACATGTCCGCTGGACACATAAACTGAAATTTAATTGGCAGTACAACATACTTGGTTGTCCTCACCCCTCTCTCAGGGGTGTAAGGTTTCAAATTTCCCTCCAAATTACTAGTATATGCACAGCTGTTGCTGTTAAAGAAATGGGCAGCTATGGATCTTCCCTACACCCAACCTGCACATCCTGAGCTGTTTTCCCTACTGTCTTTTCCTCTTTGTGCCTCTTTTTCACCACTTTCCTATCTCCCCATTTTCTTTTCTTTCAAATAAATGAGCGCGGGGGTTAGTGGGAGTAAGCACTTTTAAGCAGTAGTTAGTGGGTTTGCGCGAGTGTGCACCTGTGTGCACTTAGCTAAGTATTGCTAAGAGTCACGCAAACCCGCTTACAACTGCTTAAAAGTGCCTTAGTCACCCTGCATGTGAGGGGCCTTGTTCTACTCAGCAGCAAAATAAAACACCAATGTCAGTCACGAACCCTGGACCTTGGACACACAAGATTGCATAAAGTACCACTAAGCCACAGTAGATACACAGCAGGTTGTTGCTGAAATATATATATCATGCATCAGAATGAGTGAATGCAAAGGTAAGATAGGAATGCCATAACACAAAACCTGTTCTGTGGAACTTTACCAGCAGTTGTTGTGGAATAGCATTACATGACTGTGATAACAGAACCAGCCATTTTAGCAGGAAGTAATGCTACAGCAGCACTTTACAACCCCCACACAGTATCATAGCAGGACAATCCCCACCCAAATGTACAAAATACCTGTGTGTTCAAGGTCCAGCAAGGATGTAGGTAGGCATACTCAGTACTGGAACTGTCCAGTTTTCATGAGCATCCTGTGCTAATGTCAACAAAAAAAACACAAACTGTGCAGAAGTGAGTACATTAATATCCAGAGTATAGCATTTCACAAACAGTCCATGTGCCAAATTAAAACATCTCAATATCTACGTACATATGGCAACTACATACTCCCATGTATCTTGTGTTAGCATTTGTAGGGGTGAGCGCAGTTCTCCACTGTCAACTGTGTACTGGAAGTGGCAACATTCAGGTCTGAGTACAACATTCAAATCACTGACTACACCACTAGCATCAGTTATAAGAAGTATACCAACCTTCTGACTTACACAACGGTGTCCACAGCAAACAAGCATGGTCCCCACTTCGGAAAGCTGAAAGGGCTATGCCTACCTGACTTAGAAATTTATAGCATTGGGTTGCTATGACAGTGAGTACTGCAAGTACCACACATCAGGCTGCATGCAATTGCCAAAGGGTGGCCACCAATTGGTGTAGAGGCCATCACATGCACATGTGCAGATACCCATAAAAGCAGGCTGTACTTGCTGTCCACACATGCAATCATTTCATTGCAGGTACAGAGGGAGAGAGAGAGAGAGAGAGAAACATGGACGCAGGCACAGACAACAGCTGCAGAAAAAAAGAAAAATAAATAAATAAATATATCGAAAGATATATATATATATTTTGAGACAGAGAGAGAGAGGGAGAGAGACAGGGACATATTTACTGCAACAGATGCCTGGTGACAAAGCCATGGGCCCAAGCTCAATGTTGACACTGCATTGGCATCCCTTCTTGCAAAAACTCTGTACCCATTAACTACCACATAGGTGGTAGTCTACTAAACACCGAAGGTGTGATAAGAGACCATTGGACAGAGGCGGACAGTAGTCTCCCCTCTGATAATCACAGTGCCACACTAGTCATGTCATCTGTCTACATGGCACACGTCATCACAAAAGGTGTGTCATCCAGGGAAATATAGGTCAGTGTTCCCCTCTACTCATCACACATAAAGCCCATTATAAAGTACAATGCCCCATGTGGTATGTACCTCACAAGACATCTACAGCAACTGGAAACGACACAGACATACCTCACAAAGAGTAATACCGACCTCAAACAGATGCCCTATGCAGACTGTCTCACAAACCCACAGCTAGACTGTGTCGCATACCGCCTACCCAGAGGTGACCTCTGCCTAACATACTAAGCTATGTCAAACCCAGAGCTGTTGGACATGCTCCATGTAAACAGATCACAATCCCTATGAGCTACACGCTCTAGGGACCTATTCCTTGTGACCTCAATAAACAGCACATGCTGGAGGGATAGATTCCTATCTCAGAGACATCCCATACTCTGGAACAAACCACCTATCAATAGCAAACAAAGCTCCTAATTAGCAGTCATCATAAATAATCCTGATGATTGTATGGGAGATAGGAAATACACCCCGGGAATCACCTCTGTGGCTCAGCTTGTCAGGGCCACGTGAAATGTAATCACCTGTGTGTCAAAGGCCAGGGTAGCGTATGACTAGACCTCTATAGGCCCTAGGGCCAATAGCCTATTACCTACCTATGAAGCGATACACACCCACATGTACTTGTTGCAATAATTGCTATGTGAGGTTGACTGAGTGTGATGGTGAATGTGCTGGTGAATGTGTCAGAGTTCTGTATATGTGTGATAGCTTAGTGGGAAACTGTTTCTGTCATGGTAATATGTGTCCTAGCTGTGATCCCAGCAAAAGATGTGTATGTAATTGCTAGGCAGAAAAAGCAGTATGCCATATGGTCTGTCGTAGTCCCTTGGTGTCGACTGGGGTGTTCCATTGTAGGCTAAAGCAGTACATGTATGCTTATTGAGCATTACTGCTGGTGAATACAACTCCTGTATGAACTGTAGTACTACCTGAAGCTGTATGCCTAAACAGCACAGTATGGTGTATGACCACATTTCTTGGAACCACTGTTTTGTGTGTTCCCTGTAGTCTTCACAGATTACATACCTCAGGCATAAGTTTTCGTAACTACTGACACACAGTACTGTATGGTACACAGGTAAAGGTAATCTGGGTTGCCATACCTTTGTGTCTGGTATGTATGTCTGATGTGTGTGTGGGTATGCCTGTACCATGGCCTTGGCCATATGTGTGTTACAGGATATAGGTGTGTATCTAGCAACATGTATAGTCTAGTACAGCAGTATGCCACCTATATTAATGAATGTGCACATTTGTTAGGAAGGGGTTTGCCATCAACGACTAGTGTGGTATACTGGTAATACTGTAACTGGACTTTACAATCATTGCAATGGATTACATATTTCTTGATGCATTAGCTTGATATATACCTCCTGTGGCTAGGTGGTGCATTGTGTCGCATACAGTGTGCCATGTACTGTTTATAGTCTTACATACTGGTTTATCTTTGTTGCTGTGCAAAACATGGTTTGATATATATAGAGTGTGCCAGGCACTGTCAGGCAGTTGTGGGCTGAGCATTGATATGTGGTATTGAAAGTGTGTATCCTCTGACAGCCAATAGGTTGCTATATATGGAAGTTAATTTATATCTGTACTTTAGAATGTTAAGTGTGCCACATGACTTGCTCACACATATTGTTTCATTGTCTTCCAGGGTCATATCCCACCATCATAACCCCACCTATAGCCCGGCAGAGGAGGAACAGATAACAACAAGCCTGGTGCAGCACTATGCCCTGCTGTTCTCCAGAACCAGCCAGGACCAGCATGAGCAGACTGTGGCAAGATCTTGTCTGTAGGGTAAATGACATAGGCATGCATAACCGGACATATGAGCAGGTATGCCATCACTGCAGTGATTTAATTAGACATGTCCGGCAGTGTGCGTCTGATATCCGTAGACAACAGCTTGCCACAGGTGGTGGGGTAGCCATCCACCCACCCTCTCCAGAGTGGAGGAGCTGCTCCTGAGCCAGGTGGCTCCTGGCCAACAACAACAAGTAACATGTATCATCATGGAGGCCAGAGCCACACAGCAAGTTGACACGGAGAATGCAGGTAACATGGCATAGCTGTAGACTACTGTTACTTCGAATGGTAAAGCATGCTTATGTGAGATGTGTACTGTGTAGTTAGAAGATGTGGTGCCTAGTGTTGTGCAATACTAATAATTAGGAATATAATCTGTAGGCCTGTGACTGTCAATCGTTGTACTACTGTAACATTGCAAACACACAGTAGCAATGCCACAGTTGTTGCCACTGACAAACTGTCTCATATCCTTGTAGGTCCCTCTGGTGTGACAGCAAGGCAGCAGACCCATGCTGGTGAGTGTGTTCTACATTTAATATTGCTAATTATATGTGCATGTCATCAGTGAGGTGTAGGACATGTACACGTATCACACCTACACATAATGCATGCTGTGCATATTTGCTGTGAGACTATGCACATCCCAGTAACGTGGGTAGCTGCCTAAAACACATACAATACACAGAGCATCCCACATGATTGTGGCAACACTGTAGTGGACATTGGATAGGCAGAGTCGATACACATGCACTCAACATACACAACTTTGTCATACGCACTACACGTTAACATGCTACGCATGGTGTATTCAGACACCCGTTGTAAGGTCACACTCCAGTGTATCAAATGTCATCCACACAGCACACATAATATACCTGAGGTGTAGATGCCTCTCATGTGGCTGTGCGACACTCTTCAACAGATAACACATTCTTGTTAGGCAATGCCCCCTATTGGGTACCATACAAACCCATGTAACAACTGGCTGTGAAATGGTGAATGTAGCCATGGTACTGTAGTTCCAGTACAGCATGGTATGTGCCAGTCTGGCACACATTAGTAGCCTTGAGTGACCACATGATGCTGCATGATGATGGCTCATGGTACTACACCCCATCCAGTTACAGTGACCACAGTACCACACATAGCATTAACTGCTATGCACCTCCATGTTGTGTGTGTGCAAACATATGCACCGATGCACAATATGCATAGCAATCACCATTTGTACAAAGTGTCACATATATGTCTTGTAATGCTATTGAGTGTATAGGTCACATGACCCACACTGTGTATGTGTGATGTTTAATGTTGCAGCTGTGTTGTAGCATGCCATGTCATGGCTGGCACTGGCATGCCCACAATATGTCCAACACTCACCATAACCACTGTACAATGGCTATGTTGAGCAATGGTATTCCATCAGGTATACATGCACCACTCATCCTGTGTGTATACATAGCATGCATGTGCTAAACCTGTGTCCACAATTATCTGCTAAAGACACAAATCCTCTAATCAGAAATGGATATCTATGTAACACACAGATACACATCCAGCCATGGTATGTATACCTGTGAGTGATGGTGCACAGGACATTGCAGAGCTTTTAATACTTGCACAGCAATGTTGTGTCCATGTACACATTGCATTCCAGGGTGAGGCCAATCACTGAACAACAACACACATGCATCAAAGCCATGTATACTGTTATTAGCAAGGGCTATCTACACCTGCACTGCATGCTGTTGAGCAGCACATGTCCTGCATGCTGACACGTGTGATATAACTGTTTGCCTTGTGATACTGTACGCCACCATCACCCGCTATGGAGTATGTTCTGGATTGCTGGTGGTGTATGTGTGTGTGTGTGTGTGTGTGTGTGTGTGTGTGTGTGTGTGTGTGTGTGTGTGTGTGTGTGTGTCTGTTTAAGTGAGGAGTGCATTTGTGTGCATGTGTGCATGTGTTCATGTGTTCATGTGTGCATGTGTGCATATGTTTATGTGTGCATGTGTTCATGTGTTCATGTGTACATGTGTGCATGTGTTCGTGTGTGCATGTGTGCATGTGTCCATGCGTTCATATGTGCATGTGTGCATGTGTGCATGTGTTCATGTGTTCATGTGTGCAGACATCATGTACAGGTCGTAAAGTGTGTTTCCTGTCTTCATCACACAGGTGCTAACTTTGGGCTGGTTCACTGCAGCGGGGAAACTAATGTCACTGAGTAAAATAGTGATGATGATGATAGGTGTGTTGAGGCACAGGCATGTTTTCCAGGGTCTGTCGTTCGGCCACCAATCGACAATACACAAGTGTCCACCCCATCCATGCACACAGTCTTACTGCCAATACATCCATCACCAATGTCCTTAACTGAGGGACAGCATACAGTCAGCATTGGCCAGGACAGTGTGGTATCCATGGCACATGCATCCTGACACAGCAGCCATACCCAGATGTCTGGAAGGGTACCACATAGGCAGATGTCCAGGGGTTCTCATCAGAGCACTGCTGCTCATCATGCCACTGGCAGATGTGCCACAGGTCTTACAACCTCACGCATGTTCCAGGCTGTCATGGAGGCACAGGCACGTATGGAACGGTACACCAGACAGGGACTAAGGGCACAGAGGGCACATAACACTGCCATAATTGATAGTATTCATGACCTAGCAGGTGCCATCCGTAATTACACTGAGGTCACTGATAGATGTTGGGGAGAGACATTAGATGTCCTCTGCAATGTCATGTCCATGTGTCAGGACAGTGCAGGACAGTTGAGTCATCGATGTGGACATATGACAGCAACATCAGCAGCTGGCAGTCGCCATGGATGTCCCTCAAGTCACAGCCGCTCCTGTAGTACCAGTACCAACCCCAGCAATGTTGGTGGTGGGCTGTCAATAGAACGTCCTAGAAGACCATGTGCACGTGGCTCTGGACAGTCCCAGCAGGGACCTGGGTCCAGTGTACATCCATCTACCTCTGGGGATAGTACCCAGTCTGGCTTAGTACCTGATAGTGTCAGTACCACCCCTGCCAGGCACAGGTACCGTATCCGTGGTCAGAGATGGTGATCTGTAAAGCCTGGCAGGTACAGTCTGTGGCTGTCCCACAAATACCCGTATATGGCAGCCACATGGTGGAACTGTGTGCATGCAGACACATACACACATGAACCAGACACCTAGGGCTAACACATACCCACACGCATTACATCAACATTGGCCCATAGCAGTACTCTTGCCCGTCACACACACACACACACACACACACACACACACACACACACACACACACACACACACACACACACACACACACACACACACACACACACATGTTGATTGGATGGCCCTCTGTAGGCCTCTGGCAAACCAACAACACACCCTGTGCATATGATGAAACCTGTGCCACCTCCTGTCATCTGTAACATCGATGCAGGAACAGGCTACCATGGTGCTGATGCACAGGGTGACTTTATAGCAGTATAGCAATGTTACCATGTTGTCAGCAGTAGAATGTAATGATATGCTTGAAGGTTTAGCTGAGCAGGCATGATGCATTAAAGCTAGGATTGTCATTGTAGTATTGTTTACATAAGTGTTAGTTAAAATAGTGTATTGTCCACCCACGTGCCACTTGGCTGATGTATGTAGTATTGGCAGCATGTGTTAGAGAGTGGACAGTATGTGTGGGATGTGTGTAGCACAGACTTGCAGGTGTACATCTGTGAACATGGTGGAGGTGCGCTGTCTGCATGTACGTGCATAGTGGACACATGGGCAGGGTGACATGCCCTGTATTATACAGTAACACTCCATAGTTTCTATTTGTGGCCAGTATGCATTGTACTACACACATTTCGGAACCTGACTGCACATGTGTGTATGACATGGTTTGACACTGTGCTGTGGGTGATACTTTTACTATCTGTCATTGTTCTGCATTCTGGTAGTATACATAACTTCAACAGCCTGATCATAACCAATCGTTAGATGATGTCTTCACAACTGACACACAGCTGTAGGACACACAGCAACATTTGGATCCTTCAGGTACTATACTATGCCAGTAACCAGTGGTATTCACCTGCACCCATTACTGAGACCACTCCTGTTTGGCATATAGCTCTCTTAAGTACAAGCAATCACAGTAGGGATATGTCCGTCCACGTCTGGTAATGCATACTGTGGCCTATAATGCATTCTCGAGATGACACACACATCCTCCACAAGGGTATCATACAGACAGATACCTGTTGTCAAACCCATGCTGTAAAGCTATTAGCCAAACTAAGCATAGTCATCCACCTTTACAGAACATAGTATCCCCACAGTGCCACATAGGTAGTAGCCACCAACATGATGAACAGGTACCGATGTGTACATGCAACCAAGTGTTACGTCATCTCTCCTTTGATAATCACATTTCCTAAGGTATTTTGAAATACCTCGGTGAATCACATAAGCAATAAGGGGTCTGCATGCATATCCACAAAGGTTGTTGTACACCTATAATGAATAGTCATCATTGACAGACTTTGCTGTGTTAGAACAGGTCTGACATATACCTCGGCTATAAACCCTCTCTCACACATTTCAATAGAAACCGTAATGAGTGTGTGTGACACGGATGGCCTAGGCCAGGAATCACTGCAGAGGCTGGCCTTGTCACAAGCATACAGATGTGACCTAAGGTCTGGGAAGCAGCACAGTCTGGCAAAGATGACAGCTGTGTTCTTAGAGAAAGCAGGGTTCCCACACATGCAATAATTGAGGTAACATGTACGTATATCTATTTGCCAGACAGCTACCTCACATGTACAATGCATACTGATATGTCATACAGTAGTAAAAGCAAAACCCACAACACATTGCCACGCACACTCACCGAGTGTAGGATTCAAACCCCTACCTAACTACTTCATGATACTAGAGGAATATGCATTAACACAACACGCTATACACATTGCTGGGAGGTCTTTTTTCCACAGGTATATTTGTAAGATGGTGACATCATCAGACCTGACAAAGATTAGTATACAACTTTTAAGTTGTATGTGTACTCTCCAAAAAGGTTGCTCCTCTCCACAGAGATCATACACGAACAGACACACACACACTTATCAAGTGCAGGATTCAAACTCCTACCTAACTGGTTTATGATACTACAGGAGTACACATTTTCATGACAAGCTATACACATTACTGTGAGCTTTTTTTTCCACATGTATATTTGTAGGATGGTGACATCATCAGACCTGACAAAGATTAGTATACCACTTTTAAGGTGTATGAGTACTCTCCAAAAAGGTTGCTCTTCTCCAAGGAGATCACACACAAACAGACACACACACTTATCAAGTGCAGGATTCAAACCCCCTACCTAACAGGTTTATGATATTACAGGAGTACACATTTACAAGACACACTATACATATTAATATGAGTTCTCTTTTCCACTGGTATATTTGTAGGATGGTGACATCATCACACCTGAAAAAGATTAGTATACCACTTTTAAGGTGTATGAGTACTCTCCAAAAAGGTTGCTCCTCTCTAAGGAGTTTACACACAAGCAGACACACTTGTCAAGTGCAGGATTCAAACCCCTACCTAACTGCTTTATGATATTGCAGGAGTATGCATTTACAAGACATGCTATACACATTACTGTGAGCTTTTTTTTCCACAGGTATATTTGTAGGATGGTGACATCATCAGACCTGACAAAGATTAGTATACCACTTTTAAGGTGTTTGAGTACTCTCCAAAAAGGTTGCTCCTCTCCAAGGAGATCACACACAAACAGACACACACTTGTTAAGTGCAGGATTTAATGATGGCATCATCAGACCTGACAAAGATTAGTATACCACTTTTAAGGTGTTTGAGTACTCTCCACAAAGGTTGCTCCTCTCCAAGGAGATCACACACAAACAAACACACACTTGTCAAGTGCAGGATTCAAACCCCTACCTAACTGGTTTATGATACTACAGGAGTACACATTTACACGACACACTATACACATTACTGTGAGTTCTACTTTCCACAGGTATATTTGTAGGTTGGTAACATCATCAGACTAGACAAAGTGGGTTAAATTAGGTGACATTGGGTGGGCTACATAGAAGGAATGTCTAAACACTTTGGCCATGTGATCATCAAAGGAGAGTTTTCTATCTAACTGTGTCCCCATGGCCTTTATGACTTTCTCCATACATACTGGAGTACCACCTTTGTGGTAATTTGTTTGCACTTTGTTTTAGCCAAAGGGGATGATTATGCATTCTTTGGCATTCTTCCTGGGGCATTGTTTTGACACCAGGTATCTGTCTCTGGAAGCCCCTTCTGGAGGAAGGCATAGAGCCATAGAGTCGATTATGGACCACAGTTAGCAGTCATCTGCAAGCCTGTTCAGCCATACTCCTCCCGTGCTTGCCTGTACCTCTGAGCAGTGTCTACTGAACAGGTGGGGTCCCAGGGCCATGACCTGTGGGATGCCATTTGTGACTGTCTTAGACTCAGACATGGCACCCGCAACTCTGAACATGTGTATCTGATCTGTGAGCCACTTGGCCACACATCCTGTGACATAGCTGTTGATGTTCAGGCTGGTAAGCGTGGCCATGATGACAGAGTGGGGAGTGGTGTAAAAAGTCCTTAGTGAGGTCTAGGTGGGCTGTGTGGACTGCTTTCACCTCCATCTATGCCCTTGGTAACTGTTTGAAGTAAGTCAACTATGTTTAGGAGGCAGGATCTGCCTTTAACAAGGCAAGGTTGTGTAGAGTCCAGTGTCTGGAGGTCCCCAATGTCACTGTTTATGGGTTCCATGACAATTTGCTCAATAGCTTTGCAGACCAGGCTGAGTAGACATATAGGGCAATGTTTTCCAGGTTCTGTTGTGGCACCCCCTTTGTGGGGCTGGATGACTGTTAGTGTATACCATTCTTTGGGTACATACCCTATGGTACGATTGAGTCTGGGCAGTGAATGTAGGTGAGGGTGTAGTTCCTTTTGGGCCTAGTGTAAGACGTAGCCTGGGACACCATCCAGTCCCATTGATGCTGTGTTCTTGGCTTTGGAGAGGGCTGTCTTTACCTGCATGTCCATGACATCTGGGACTCTGCATCCTTCTGTGATGGACACAGGCCTTTTTGGGGGTAGTTTGCACTGAACTTGTCCTCCAGGATGTGGCCAATGAAAGTTGGTTCAGTGTATTCCTTGCCATTTGTCAGTAACTGACAGCATATTTGGAAGTTGACACCTACATGTCTGGTATAGCTACCACAGGCTTTGTGGTTGTTATTCTTACAGTCCTTGGCAATTTATCTTTTGAAAGTGTCCTTGAATTATTTTATGAGTGATCATTGCTTCTTCCTAATAATGATCAGTGATGCCTTTCCTTTAGTGAAGTTGGCTCTGTCAGGTGTTAGTTTCCTCCTTCTGTGGTCTAGCTTATTTATGGGCAATGACCACCAGATTGTTTTCTTATTTTTGGTGGAGTGCATCTTGGTTTTATTTGTGATGTCTCGATCCATGCATCCCTGTAGATGCTCATAGGATGCACTTGTAACTGATTCGGCAGATTGTATACCATTATCCTACAGCAAGAGGTCTTTGGAACTTTCCACTTTTGTCTTGGGACGTGTGCAGTTTGCTTTTGAAAATGTCTTCACAGTGGTTTCATTGACTGGGTGGCGGGGGGGGGGGTGGGATGTGGATGTCCAGTGTGACAACTTTATGATCTGATATTACCAGCGAGGGTTTTATCTCTGTTGTGGAACACTAGTACCCCATGTTGGTGATGATCATGTCCAGTATGGTGTCACCTCTAGTGGGCATGGTGACCAGCTGTTCCAGGGTGTTAGAGCTTTTAAACGCTAGGAAACATTGGGCAAAGGATGTTGTACACAAGTAATTCTCCCACTCAATGTTTGGGTAGTTGTAATTACCTCATATAATGGTGTTTGATAGGACCTTTATATTTTCCACTGTTCTCAGAAATACTGAGTGAGGTTCCTGTGACAAGGTAGGTGATCTGTAGCAGGCTACAATCTGACGAGCAGCTTTGCCCAATGTTAATCGCACTTGCATGGTCTCCAAGGACTCATGTTGTGCCACTAACCTGAAGGTGTGGGTATCCATAAGGTAAATGGGTACACCCCTTCCTTTTGTACTTCACTCGTGGTTTTGGGTCCGAAGGTCAGAGGGATTGTCAGTGTTTTACGTGGAGCATGTCCAATAGCTCTGCATTTGACATAGCTTTGTATGTTAGGCAGTGAACACATCTGAGTAGGCGATATGCAAGGGAGTACAGATGCAGCATTTTGAGATGGTCTGTGTATGGCATGTATTTCTGGCCACTAATGCTCTTTGTGAGGTATTGCTGCAGGCTTTCCAGTTGTTGTAGTTGTCTTGTGAGGTACATAGCAAAAGTGGCGTTGCACTCTATTATAGTTCTAGTGAGTGATGAGTAGTGGGGAACAATGTCCTCTTCTATTCTGCATGAGACACATTTTGTGATGAGGTGTGCCACATAGCAGGGTTTCCTGACTACTGTGGGGATGTGATTATCAGAGTTGTGTCCAGTGTCCACCTGTGACCCAAGGTCTCTTGTCACACTTTCAGTGTTAAGTATACTACCGCCTATGTTGTAGTTCTTGGCTGCAGAGTTTTTAACAAAGGGGATGACAATGCACCTTTTGGCATTGAGCTAGAGCCCATGGCTTTGACAACAGCCATCTGTCTCAGTGAGGCCCTTTTGTAGGATGTCCACATCTTTAGTGTTTACAGTTATGGCTCTTAGTTTGCAGTCCTATGGAAACTTCAGTCACCACAGACCTTCCATGTTAAAGTTTACTTCAGGGAAGTAGATACTAAACAGGACAAGACACAGGACTGGACCTAGTGGTACTGCACTCATCACTGGTCCAAAGTCATACTTGGAGTCTGCTACTTTAACAGTGTGTGTTCTGTCAGCAAGCCCATTGGCAGCACATCTTGTGACATAGCAATTTATACATAGTTTAGTGGGTTTATCTATATTTCTGAGTGTGGGTTGGTGTTGTAAGCCATGGCAGGATCAACATAGGCTGTGTGAACCACCTTACCCGTGTCAACGGTTCTGTTGACTGCTTCAGTGTCATCTATCAGGTTTAGGTGACATGATCTGCATTTTACAAATCCAACATGGTTGTGGTCCAGGGTTTGGGGATTACAAATGTAATTTTTTATATGTTGTATGATGATATATTCCATGGCCTTGAAGAGTGGGCTCATCAGGCTAATGGGGCACTAGTTCCTGGTGTCTCCACCCTTGTGTGGTGGGATACCCATCCCTGTGCACCATTCAACAGGCACAAAGCATGAGGTAAGGCTATGACTGCACATGGTACGTCAGTGTGATGCCTGTTTGTTCTGTGGTTTGTGTGGATCACATCCTGTGAAGTTATCTGGTCCCATGGCCGCTGTGATACTGGCTTTGGAGAGTGTTTTTTACCTGTGTAGCCATGATGACAGCAACTTTGCAGTCTTCCATTATAGAGATGTGCTCTTTCATGGGTGAGAGGGGGGTACAGTTAACACTGGTCCTATCTGCCAGGATGTTGGCAATATCAGTTGGGTCTGTATATTTAGTGCCATTGAGCTGTAACACAGAACAGATTTGAGTGTAGCCATGACATGGACCTGTCTGTTGGGCAGAGATCTCCTGAGTAGACAGTATGCAACAGAGTACAGATTGGGTTACATTCAGTCTTGTTGCATGGGGCAACTGTTTGAGGCCAGTAATCCTCTTGTTAGGGTACGTCAGTGGTCTTTCTGGCTGCTGAACGTGCCTAGTCTGATTCATCGCAAGTGTGTTGTGGTACTCTCTGATGGGTCTAATGACTGATGAGTACTGGGAACCTCCTTTGACCAACATGCACAGACCTTGGCAGTTTGTGGGAACACATAGCATGATTTTCTGACAACTTTGTGAATGTGTTTCTGGAAGTAAGAATGTCTATCCAAATTTGTCCATAGATCCCTTACTATCACCTCAGTATTTGGCATGTGTGTGAGCACGCCCAGTATGACCTTTTAGTGTGATGCTGTATAAAATCCACTACATTTGTTGGATTGTGTGAGCACGCCCAGTATAGACATTTATACTATATGTGTATGGAAAATCAAGTTGTATTTTTACAGCAGGCCTCACCTTTGTGTCATAGATCAACAGGGATCATGCTGTGCCTGCAGGGCTTCCATGAGACACTTTGCATAGACTTATCCACATTTCTACATACAGAGGGGGGGGACAGCTGTTCTTTGTACATTTCTACCTAGGGGTACACTTGATTGTTACTGTGGGTGTACATACGATGAGGGATTCACCTGACACTTATACACATTTGCTATGCCTGCACTGCTATGTATGGTACACCATTTCAGTCTGTACTGTTGCCTATCATACTGGCTTGAGGCATCCTTCTGTACTACACTTCTTAGCGTCCAATGCCACATATATTAGATTGCAACTTCATAGCCTACACAACCCACATCACACTGCCTGGCCTGATGTTCTCTGTCTGCATAGGCCTGTGGGGGAGGTTATCCATATGCATCTTTAGGGGCATGTTACAGCATTTCTTTGTGTTTGCATTACTGTACAATTGTCCTGCTGTGTCGGTGCTACTGGAATGCTATCATGTCTTAGTGGTTCAGTACTGTAACTATAGTGCACAGTATCCTGGGTTGGAGCCCTGTCACTGCTTTTTATTTTCATGCTGGGCAGACCAGACTGCTTAAGGGACAGGTATCTTTTTTTCTTTCCCTGGGGGGCCCTTTTTAAAAACCCCCTTTTTTTTAAAAAAGTGGGAAATTTTTTGGGGGGCCCACTTTTTGTTTTTTTTTTTTTTTTTTTTTTTTTTTTTTTTGCGGGTTTTTTTTTTTTTTTTTTTTTTTTTTTTTTTTTTTTTTTTTTTTTTTTTAGCAAGGGAATGTTTCCATTCTTTGGGCACCCTTTGGGGCTGGAGACTGTTTGAACCTTTTTTGGGTACATACCCTTTAACTTGAGTCTCTGAATGTGGGTATGTGTTCCTTTTTGGGGCCCAGTGTAAGCGGGGGCCCACCAGCCCTTGATGCTGTGTTTTGTTTTGGGAAAACTTTTTTCCCTGTGTTAAATCTGGGACTTGCACCTTCTTGGGGAAAAGGGCCTTTTTTGGGGAGTTTGCATGAATTGTCCTGGGTGGGAAGGTTTGGTTGTGTATTCTTCCATTTTGAAACTGAAGCATATTTGGAAGTTGCACCACAGTTGGTAAGTCCAGGTTTGGGTTGTTTTTTTTCCTTGAAATTTTTCTTTAGAAGGTTTTAAATTTTTTAAGGTCTTGTTCCCTTTGTAGTGATGCCTTTTTTAATTTGGGTCTTATGTTTTTTTCCCCCTTCTGTGTTAGTTATTTTGGGCAATGACCACCAGATTGTTTTCTTTTTTTGGAGGTTTTGGTTTTATTTGTGATGCTCCCTGCACCCCTGTGATGCCATGGATGCATTTGAATGATTCAGATTGTATACCTTTTCCCTTGCAAGAGGTCTTTGGAATTTTCCACTTTGTTTGGGGGTTGCATTTGTTTTTAAAAATGTCTTAAGTGGTTTCTTCTTTATATGCCCAGTGTGCCCTTTATGATTGTTTACCAGGGGGTTTTTCTGTTGTAACATGGGACCCCATTTTTTTTGGTGATTTTGGATTATTGTCCTCTTGATGTGACAGCTTTCCAAAGGTGTTAGATTTTAACAAACTTGGGCAAAGGTTTGACCAATTTCTCCCACTAATGTTTGGGTTTTGTTTAATTCTAAATTAATGGTGTTTGATTAGGCCCTTTATATTTCCACTGTTCTCAAATACTGGTGAGGTTCCTGTGACAAGGTGGTGATCTGTAGCAGGCTACAATCTGATGAAGCTTTGCCCAATGTTAAGCACTTCATGGTCCCCAAGGTCATGTTGTGCCACTAACCTAAAGGTGGTATCCATAAGAAAATGGTCACCTTCCTTTTGTTCACTCGTGGTTTTGGGCCCAAGGTCAGAGGGATTGTGGTGTTTGTGGAGCATGTCCAACAGCTCTGGTTTGACATAGCTTTGTATGTTAGGCAGTGAACACATCTGAGTGGGCATATGCAAGATCAGAGGGCATTTTGAGATGGTCTGTGTATGGCATGTATTTCTGGCACTAATGCTCTTTTGAGGTATTGCTGCAGGCTTTCAGTTGTTGTAGTTGTCTTGTGAGGTACATAGCAAATGGCGTTGACTCTTTATAGTTCTAGTGAGTGATGAGTAGTGGGGACATGTCCTCTTCTATTCTGCATGAGACACATTTTGTGATGAGGTGTGCCACATAGCAGGGTTTCCTGACTACTGTGGGGATGTGATTATCAGAGTTGTGTCCAGTGTCCACCTGTGACCCGGTCTCTTGTCACACTTTCAGTGTTAAGTATACTACCGCCTATGTTGTAGTTCTTGGCTACAGAGTTTTTACAAAGGGATGACAATGCCCCTTTTTGGCATTGAGCTAGAGCCCATGGCTTTGACACAGCCATCTGTCTCAGTGAGGCCCTTTTGTAGGATGTCCACATCTTTAGTGTTTACAGTTATGGCTTTTAGTTTGCAGTCCTGGAAACTTCAGTCACAGACCTTCCATGTTAAAGTTTACTTCAGGGAAGTAGATACAAAACAGGACAAGACACAGGACTGGACCTTGGTACTGCACTCATCACTGGTCCAAAGTCATACTTGGAGTCTGCTACTTTAATGTGTGTTCTGTCAGAAGCCATTGGCACACATTTGTGACATAGCAATTTATACTAGTTTAGTGGGTTTATCTATTTCGAGTGGGGGTTTGGTGTTGTAAGCCATGGAAATCAACATAGTGTTGAACCACTTACCGGGTTTTTACTGTTATGTCATCTATCAGGTTTAGGTGACATGATCTGCATTTACAAACCAACATGGTTGTGGTCCAGGGTTGGGGGATTACAAATGTTTTTATATGTTGTATGATGATATATTCCATGGCCTTGAGATGGGCTCACAGGCTAAGGGGCACTAGTTCCTGGTGTCTCCACCCTTGTGTGTGGGATCCCATCTGTGCACCATTCAACAGGCACAAAGCGGGGTAAGGCTAACTGCACAGTGCAGTGTGATGCCTGTTTGTTCTGTGGTTTGTGACACACCTTGAAGTTATCTGGTCCCATGGGCTGTGATACTGGTTTTGGGAGAGTGTTTTACCTGTGAGCCATGATGACAGCAACTTTGCAGTCTTCCATTATAGAGATGTGCTCTTTCATGGGTGAGAGGGGTACAGTTAACACGGGTCCTATCTGCCAGGATGTTGGCAATATCAGTTGGGTCTGTATATTTAGTGCCATTGAGCTGTAACCAGAACAGATTTGAGTGTTGACATGGACCTGTCTGTTGGGCAGAGATCTCCTGAGTAGACAGTATGCAACAGAGTACAGATTGTTAAATTTAGTCTTGTTGCATGGGGCAACTGTTTGAGGCCAGTAATCCTCTTGTTAGTCCAGTGGTCTTTCTGGCTGCTGAACGTGCCTAGTCTGATTCCTAAGTGTGTTGTGGTACTCTCTGATGGGTCTATGACTGATGAGTATGGGAACCTCCTTGTGAATGAGTTTGTGGGGAAAACATAGCATGATTTTCTGACAACTTTGTGAATGTGTTTCTGGAAGTAAGATGTCTATCACATTTGTCCATAGATCCCTTATATCACCTCATATTTGGGATGTGTGTAGCAAGTATGACCTTGTGTGATGCTGTATAAAATCCACTACATTTGTTGGATTGTGTGAGCACGCCCCGTATAGACATTTATACTATATGTGTATGGAAAATCAAGTTGTATTTTTGAGGCCTCACCTTTGTGTCATAGATCAACAGGGATCATGCTGTGCCTGCAGGGCTTCCATGGACACTTTCATAGACTTATACATTTCTACATACAGGGGGGACAGCTTCTTTGTACATTTCTAAGGGACATTGATTGTTACTGTGGGTGTACATAGGGTGAGGTTCACCTGACACTTATACACATTTGCTATGCCTGCACTGCTATGTATGGTACACCATTTCAGTCTGTACTGTTGCCTATCATCTGGCTTGAGGCATCCTTTCTGTACTAAATCTTAGCCCAATGCCACATATATTAGATTGCACTTCATAGCCTACACAACCCACATCACACTGCCTGGCCTGATGTTCTCTGTCTGCATAGGCCTGTGGGGAGGTTACCAAAGCTCTTTAAGGGCATGTTTCAGCATTTCTTTGTGTTTGCATTATGTACAATTGTCCTGCTTTTCGTGCTACTGAATGCTATCATGGCTTAGTGGTTCAGTACTGTAACTATAGTGCACAGTATCCTGGGTTGAGCCTGTCACTGCTTTTATTTTCATGCTGGGGAGACCAGACTGCTTAGGACAGTAAAGCAAATGAGCATGTTTACCTGTCTTTGCTCAACTTTATGACTTTGTGACCTTGCCCAAAATTGCTCCTGAACATTGCTAGTTCAGGCAATTTTGTTTACATATACTAAATACTGGAAAATGCTGGCTAGTTAATTGATTTATATTGCTAAAACATGGCAATCATGTCTCCGTGGAGCTGCAGGGCTGCCTATATCAGATGCACATACTACACTCCCCCACACATGTTTAGAAACAGGTGTCAAGGTAGGCATCCCTTTATATTATGTGCAAGTCAGAGAGGTATACTTCCAGGGTTCCTACTGAGCCATTGTATGTGCTATGCTGCCTCGCCAAGGCCAAGGCATACTGGGCAAGCCTCCATCTGCCTACTGGGCAGGCTGAGTGTTGTTCCTCCTCTGAGTCACGCCAGCCTGTGCAGGCCTTGGCAATGGTGGGGGACTATTTGTCCCCGCCCCATGCCACCCTGCTGCAGCTGTTTTCACAGGATCATATTGTGTAGCATGACACATACCATGACAATTTAGGTACATGTAGTTGGTGAGTACTGCAGGCTCCACCAGATGTGTCCAGGCACTGGGACCATGACTGAGCATCCCAAACACACGCTTGATTACATTTTTGTGTTTGTCCGTGCCTCATTATGAGTTCTTGTTCAGGTGTGTGTGCATTTCTGATTGGTGTCATCAGCCACTGCCCAATGGGGCGTATCCAGCATCCCCCACTAGGTGACCGCCAGATGTCTCATTGGCAATGTCTGGTACAGCTGCGCCAGATGCCAGATATGGGGAATCATGGTAGCTTCCCAGGGCAGCCAGCACATTCAGTATTATGCCCTGGGCATGCATGACCTGGCAGTTGATGGAGTGGAACCCTTGCGGTTGATGTAGGCCCTACCCCGCTCACCGGCTGGTGCTTTGATGTGTATGTGCGTGTAGTCAATTGCACCCACTACCTCAGGGTATTCTGCTATTTTCTGGAAGAGATGCATATTGCTGGCCAATACCTCATGGGAATTGGGGAAATATACATGATCACCGACATGTGCTGACATGGCATTCAGGAACTGGTGCAGTACCATGGATGCTGATTCCTGTGAAATCCCCATCATATCACCAGTTGGTCTCTGGAAGGTACCTGTTGCTAGTATTCTTAGGCCAACACATACCTTGGTTTCCACTGGGATGGGTTCCCTCTGTTGGTTCTGTGTGTGAGGCGTGGCCTGCACAGCTCAACAAATTGCTGCAGGAGCTCTCTGTCCACTGTATAGCGCTCCACTATCTCTGGCTCATGTAGCCCCTGGTAGGTTACCCTGGGTCTGTATACTCTTCTCTGTCTTCTCACTGTGGGTTGCTCAGCAACATTCACAATGGCACCACCCTCAGCATCTTGCACATGTTGCCTTATAATAGCAATGGCAGCCCCTAACATTTTTTGTCTCAGTTAATCTTTTTAAGTGTTCACTTCTCTTTGTATACTGCAGTGTTGCAGTGTTTCTGAGTTTCTGAGTAAAACATGGGGGAATGTTGTTTGCAGAGTTTTAAGTGCTGGGCTGGGCTAGTGTACTGCCTGTGTAACTGGCTGATTCTGATTGATTTCACCTGGCAGCTCTGCTAGTTCTCCTTGCTTAACTTCCTACTACTACTTTTCCTTCCTTTTCCCCTTTTTGTTTCCACAGGGTGGCGCCGCAAACAAATGCAAACACGCACACAGCTGACATGCTGCACACAGCCCTTACAGCTTAGGAGGGTGCCCTTGTACACAGGCTAGACAGCCTTACACGGCTTCCGGGCCCCCACAGCACACAGGCTTGCGGGTTTACAGTCCTGCCGCACAGTGTAAGCATCTTTGCAAGAAACTTTGGTGGTAGCCACAA
This sequence comes from Protopterus annectens, assembly GCF_019279795.1. NCBI lineage: Eukaryota > Metazoa > Chordata > Ceratodontiformes > Protopteridae > Protopterus > Protopterus annectens. The sequence continues at coordinate 710,659,815 of NC_056733.1, read as the reverse complement.
CGTACGCCTTTGGTTTCTGGGTTTCAGTTCAGACAACTGTAGACACGCCTCTTCCAGTCCTGAGTAACTCACAGCAAACACATGCCACTCTGCTCCAATAAGCTTATAGTCTTTGATACGTACCCCCCTGATGATGTTACCTGGGCAGACCAGACTGCTTAAGGGACAGTAATGCTAATATGAGCATGTTTACCTGTCTTTGCTCAACTTTATCACGACTTTGCCTGACCTTGCCCAACATTGCTCAACGTTGCCCAACATTGCGCTAGTTGGCACGGGCAATTTTGTTTACATATACTAAATACTGGAAAATGCTGCTTAGCACTGATTTATATTGCTTAAAACATGGCAATCATGTCTCCGGTGGTGCTGCAGGGCTGCCTATATCAGATGCACATACTACACTCCCTACACATGTTTAGAAACAGGTAGTGTCAAGGTAGGCATCCCTTTTATATTATGTGCAAGTCAGAGAGAGGTATAATTTCCAGGGTTCCTACTGAGCCATTGTATGCTAAGGCTCCTTTGCTAAGGCCAGGCATTACTGGCATGCTTCCATCTGCCTATCAGCAGGCTGAGGCTGTTCCTCCTCTGAGTCACGCCGCCAGTTTGTGCAGGCCTTTGGCAATGGTGGGGGACTATTTGTCCTCGCCCCATGCTGTTCCTGTTGCAGTTGTTTTCACAGGATCATATTGTGTAGCATGACACACAATTATGACAATTTAGGTACATGTAGTTGGTGAGTACTGCTCCACCAGATGTGTCCAGGCACTGGGACCATGACTTGGGCATCCCAAACACACGCTTGATTACATTTTGTGTGTTTGTCCGTGCTCTTTATTATGGAGTTCTTTAATCAGGTGTGTGTGCATTTCGATTGGCGTCATCAGCCACGGCTCAATGCGCATCCAGCATCCCCACCAGTGACCGCCAGATGTCCCCATTGGCAAAATGTCTGGTACAGCCGCGCCAGATGCCAGATAAGGGGAATCATGGTAGCTTTCTCCAGGCAGCCAGCACATTCAGCATATGCCCTGGGCATCTATTACGACCTGGCAGTTGATGGAGTGGAAGACCTTGGGGTTGTAGGCCCTAATCACCACCGGCTGGTGCTTTGATGTGTATGTGTTGCGAACACCGTAACTCCACTACCTCAGGGTATTCTGGTTATTTTCTGAAGAGATGCATATTGCTGGCCACCTCATGGGAATTGGGGAAATATACATGATCACCGACATGTGCTGACATGGCATTCAGGAACTGGTGCAGTACCATGATGCTGGGATTCTGTGAACCCCATCATATCACCAGTTGGTCTCTGGAAGGTACCTGTTGCTAGTATTCTTAGGCCAACACATACCTTGTTTCCACCGGGATGGTTCTCTCTGTTGGTTCTGTGTGTGAGGCGTAGCCTGCACAGCTCAACAAATTGCCGCAGGAGTTTCACTGTATAGCCCACTATCTCTGGCTCACATGTAGTTCCCGTAGGTTACCCTGGTCTGTACACTCTTCTGTCTTCTCACTGTGGGTTGCTCAGCAACATTCACAATGGCACCACCTCAGCATCTTGCACATGTTGCCTTATAATAGCAATGGCAGCCCCAACATTTTTTTTTGTCTCAGTTAATCTTTAAGTGTTCACTTCTTTGTATACTGCAGTGTTATGTTTCGAGTTTGAGTAAAACATGGGGAATGTTGTTTGCAGAGTTTCATGCTGGGCTGGCTAGTGTACTGCCTGTGTAACTGGCTGATTCTGATTGATTTCACCTGGCAGCTCTTGCTCCTCCTTGCTTTTAACTTCCTACTACTACTTTTCCTTCCTTTTCCCTTTCTCTGTTTCACAGGGGTGGCGCTGCCAAGCAAACAGTGCACACACGTGCACACAAGCTGACATGCATGCACACAACAGCCCACACAGAGCCCTGAGGGTACATCTGTGCACACAGGCTTAGACAGCCTTACACAGGCTCTTACACCGGCACACACGAGCACACAGGCTTACACGGGTTTCATACAGGCAGCGCACACTCACGCACACACAGTGTGTTAATCTTTGCAAGAAACTTTGGTGGTAGCCACATAGCGCACGCCTTGGTTTCTGCTCAGTTCAGACAACTGTAGACACCGCCCAGTCCTGCGGAGTAACTCACAGCAAACACATGCCACTTTGCTCAGTCAAGCTTATAGTCTTTTGGATACGCATTCCCCTGATGATGTTACCTATCTTCTACTCTGTTACCCCTTAATCCTACTTCTTACACTCTAGGACATGATTCATGGCAGGGAAAAGTGGGATTCACTATCCCACTATTTGCATAGGGATTGCCTACTAATGCTTGGTTACATCTCACACCGAGCTCCTCAGTTACAAACCACCAGTAGCCATGTTGTCTCAGCCCACCATTCACTTTGCATGGCAGATGGATATTTTTAAAATGCCTATTTTTACTTTTATTTTTTCTGGTTTTTAGAGGCCGTGCACAGCGGTTCTCGGCGCTGCGCTGAACCAGTTTAAACATCGGAGATCAGGAAAAAATGTATTTTTTATTATTTTGCACACATATAAATGGCCTTAATGGTCTTATTTGGCCATTGGCATGCTTCCTCAACTGGATGCATCCTTTATTTGAAAATATTGTCTATTTTTGTTATTTGCAGAACGGTACTCAGTTACCAACCGATAATATTTTGTGTCAACACCACTCTTACCGGACACGGGTTAGTAGCTTGATCGCAAATTTACCTCATTTGCATAGCTTTCAGTAGCAAATAAGGTAATTTCGTATAACCTAACACTGTCCCTTGCAAGAGTAGTTTTAGGTTTCATGTGACGCCCTGCCGGCTGTTCCTGGATCGCTCGGCAGAAGTATTGGCTGTCTAGTGTCTTACTCTACTCTACTCTTAGACTCCATGCAAGCCTTCGTAAATCTGGCCCGTTATGTATGAGAGGTATGGGTGCCACAAAATAGTAGTAAGAAACTAGATGTTACTGTGATGAGAGGCATGCTGGGTGCCACAAACGCCATTATGTTGGGTATAAAAGAGATGTTATGGCGAGAAGCATGAAAAATAGAAAACAGTAGTATGTTAAAAGAGATGTTACATATGAGAGGCATGGGTGCCACAAACACTAATATGTTAAAAGAGATGTTATGTATGAGAAGCATGGATGCCACAAACAGTAGTATATTAAAAGAGATGTTATGTATGAGAGGCATGGGTGCCACAAACACTAGTATGTTAAAATAGATGTTATGTATGACAGGCATGAGTGCCACAAAACAGTTGTATGTTAAAAGAGATGTTACATATGAGAGGCATGGGTGCCACAAACAGTAGTATGTTAAAAGAGATGTTATGTATAAGAGGCATCGGTGCCACAAAACAGTAGTGTGTTAAAAGAGATGTTACGTATGACAGGCATGAGTGTCACAAAACAGTAGTATGTTAAAAGATGTTATGTATGAGAAGAATGGGTGTGAGAAAACAGTAGGATGTTAAAAGAGATGTTACATATGAGAGGCATGGGTGCCACAAACAGTAGTGTGTTAGAGATGTTACATATGAGAGGCATGGGTGCCACAAACACTAATATTTAAAAGAGATGTTATGTATGAGAAGCATGTGTGCGAGAAAACAGTAGTATGTTAAAAGAGATGTTACATATGAGAGGCATGGGTGCCACAAACACTAATATGTTAAAAGAGATGTTATGTATGAGAAGCATGGATGCCACAAACAGTAGTATATTAAAAGAGGATGCCAGGTGAGGAGGGAGGTATAAAAAGCATAAACACTAGTATGTTAAAATAGATGTTATGTATGACAGGCATGAGTTCCACAAAACAGTAGTATGTTAAAAGAGATGTTAATAAAAAG